>NW_007260458.1:1256477-1380362 GCF_000164805.1 Carlito syrichta
GGCTGCAGTGGCCGGGAGCGGCCACTGCACTCCAGTCTGGGCGACCGAGTGAGACTCCAACTCAAAAATAAATAAATATATACCTTAAATAAAGATATTTAAAGAGAATTTCCTACTTTCTGAATGACTGATAATAAATGGAAAAGTTTTAACCCTTTACAATTTGTTTTGCTTTTACTAAAGTTAGTTGATGCTAGATTATGACTTTTATGAGAGAGAAATTTTCTTCTCCTCCTCTAAAATTATTGACCTATTGGTGGCTGGAAGCAATGGCTCATGCCTGTAATCCCAGCACTTTGGGAGGCTAAAGCGGGAGGATTGCTTGAGCCCAGGAATTTGAGAGCAGTCTAGGCAGCATAGTGAGACCTTGTCTCTACCAAAAAAATCAAATAATTAGTTAGGTGTAGTGGCACACATCTGTAGTCCCAAACACTTGGAGGTTGGGTTGGAAGGATTGCCTGAACCTAGGAGGTCGAGGCTGCAGTGACCCGTGATGGTGCCGCTGGACTCCAGCCTGGGCGAGAGTGAGACCCTGACTCAAAAAATACATAAATAATAAATAAAGTAAAATTATTGACCTATTGGTTTCTAGACATGCCATCCAAAATACATATTAACTTCCTTGTTAAGTTCTAAGTCTGGGCCTCTCAACTCAAAATTGAACTGAAGTGCAGGTTGGCTTCAGATTTGGCTCTCTCACTATAGACTAGACCTAGATTCTTCAACATTTTGTGAGAAGAAAATGTTAGGATTACATATGATTATCTGTGACTTATTGACCTTTTATTTACTTTTCATCTCATTGCTGTGAATTAGCTATAAGCTAAGATGCAATAACTAATCTAAGAGCTAAATGAAGACTTCAGTGTTGATGTATACAGTGTGTTGATGTATACCTTGCAAGTTGATAGGCGTTTGCTGTAAATTTCTCACTGAGGTCAAATTTATGTGCAACCTCTGAAAAGATATAAAGTCAAATGACATATTTTATATCTTTATTTTTTATTTTCCTTGCATAGATAAGGTCTTGCTTTGTTGTCCAGGCTGCAATGCAGTGGTACATTCATAGCTCACTGCAGTCTCAAACTCCTGGGCTCAAACTATCCTCTTGCCTCTTGAGTAGCGAGGACTATAGGTGTGTGCCACTATGCCCAGTTAAGTTTTATTTTTTGTAGAGATGGGGTCTTGCTATTTACCCAGGTTGATCTTGAACTCTTGGTCTCAAGTGATCCTTCTACCTCGGTCTCCCAAAGTACTGGGATTACAGGTGTAAGCTACCACAGCTGGCCTATTTTTTCAGTCATAATCTCACTCAGTGTCTCATCTTGTTTTTCTGAGGCTCGATTTTCTTTCCCACTGGTTTCTTTACTGAATTATTTTTCTGTTGCATTTGAAGTTCATCTTCAGTAATCTTGCAAGAAGATAATGTATAAATGTTTTACTATTCCTTTGTTCCAAGACAACTCAATTTTTGTGTTAAAATGATCCCGAGAGGGTTAAAAATGGATACTAATAGATACCACTACTCTTATTCCACAGTACTATATTAAGGAATTATAGTGACACCATGATCTGTCCAAAACAGTTGTCTGTGACTGAATCCTATAAAATGGTGTGAACAGCATTTTGAAATCCATAAGCTTCAAGTACTACAAGCTTGAAAATCAATTGTGTAAAATTTTCAGTAAGACTGATTTTATCTAGAAAAAATGGCATTCTTTTTTTAGGTGTTAAATATAGAATTTCTTACTTGGGGAGTTTATAGAATAGGGTTATAAATAGAGCAACTTTTATTTTTAGTCTGGTATCCAGTTAAGACATATCCAAGAAATATAATTCTCCTTTCACTAAAGTTGGCATACATTATACAAAGGACTGGCACTTCTTCTTAGTCTCGTTTTAGTATTCATGTAATTATACTCCCTACATGGTTTTGTATCTAAACTCTTTTTGGGGGATTAGAATATATGGAAAACTTATTTATTTGCCTATTTCATGAATAATTATTTACCGTTGACCTGCTAAGTCATTCAGTACTGTTGACCTGCTAAATCATTCAGTACATGAATTAAGGTATATTTCCTTTTCTGGAGGAATTTACAGGCTATAGTCAAATATACAAACAACAAATTACATATACTATGGACATTTCTATGTGGATGTACAGATAACTTTCAGTGAGAGCAAAATAAATCTCAGCCTGTCTAGGGGTAGCATGAGGCTTGGAGTATGAGAAGAGTTTGCCAAATGCAAAAGCAGCATAGGGAACAGCATATGCAAAGGAAGGGTGTGTGGGAGCTTGGCATAGTCTGAAAAACAAAAAAAGGTAGATTCATTACAGATAAAAGCTGAATTGGATGATGTAGCTTAGATGTATAGTCATACGAGGCTTCTTAATACTTCTTCCTGAATTACATTTACTTCCTACACTGCAGCAAAGGGGCAGAGTCCATCCCTAAAAAATTATCCTACAGATATGTAGAGAATGGGATATGTCTGCAGATTGGCTGACTCTGGGGTTAAACCAGGTATGTGCGGTATATTCCCCCAAATTCATTAGGAAAACCACTCATGCTTCCACAGGAAGCTGTGTGTTGGAGGTGACGGGAAAGCTGAGAGAACGTGTGTGTCACTGCAGCAGGAATCTCTTAATGGATACATGAGACCAAGGGATGATGGTGAATATGGAGAAATTTTGAATTAGGGTGTGGCTTCTGTTCTCCCTACAGTAAGAGAGAGCATTCAATGTGAAGCGTGGAGGAGTTGGAACAAGATCTCTTCAGAGGCTATGGTATTCTCTTAGAGAGAGGTGATCTGGGTCAAGGATTATAGAGACATAGAGAGGTAAAATTGGTAGGACCTGGAGTTTGACTGGTTAAGGAAAATAAGGAAGAAGAAAAATCTAGAATGACTTCCACATTTATGTCTAAAGAATTGATTGGCAATTCTTTGAGACAGGTCATATAAAACACAAGTGAAAGGGCAAATTCAATCTGGAACACAGACATTAAAATGCTTGCAGGGAATCCAGGTATAGATATCTTTTTGGAGGTTGGATAAATGGCTCTGAGGGTTGGAAAAGGAGCTAGTGAGAGTTTTGGGCGTGACTAGCAATTTGATCATAGTTAAAGCCAAAGACATGGACTAAGTAGGTTGGGGAGAGTTTAGAAAAAAGGCCCACTTCTGTACTCCGTTGGTCAGAATGAATTAAGGTGGATATGGGGTGCGGTCTTGATCTCACTCTCCTTTCTATTCTACATAGCACAGTTTTCTGTCTTTACTGGAATATGGTTGGGTAATTTAAACTTAAACTCAATCTCGGTTCAATAAAGACAGACTTGTTGCTTCATTCAAATCAGTACATTACCTGAGTGTAAATTAGAGACAAAGTTTGACCTTGAAGGCATTTGGACATGACTAATCCTGACAAAATTTCTCAGCTTTAGTAAATTCAATTGATTAAGGCCCCAAGTCAATATTTATTTAGAAATTGAATAGAAAGTATTGATAACACTTACCAAGTCATTGTTCTAAGCTAAGCTTAGTCTATTGTCTGGGACCAGAATTCTAAAGCATGTATTCTCACTGGGGGGCAGTATTGGGTCTTCCCTGCCATTGGAAAGCAAATACTAATTCTTGGGGTGGGGCAAGAAACCTAAGATATAATCATGGTGGTCCTCAATAGCTCAGTTCTACCTAACGACATTTTATTCCTTAGTATTCAATCTTTTGATAGAATTTAAGTTAAATTTAATTTTTTTCTTTAGGGGCTAATAATGACAAAAGAAAAAAAAAAGACTGAGAAACACTAACTCTAGAGATATTAGGAAAATACTATGTAGAAGAAATTAATTTTAGGTGATTTCCCTATGGTGTCTAGTGTTTGAGATGTAATATCTTGTCTTGGTGGTTTTTGTTTTTTGTTTCTGCTGGAGTTCATTTGGTGAAAAGGACAAAACAAAATCTTTTGACCTAATGATTCAGTTTAGGGTTTACAGAAAATGTGGGCATTTAACTATATGATGCTTCAATACAAAGATTTACTTTGGCATTGGCTGATTTTTTTTTCCATCTAATACTAAAAGCTTCTGATTATTTTGAGTTTTAGCCAACCTATTAAATGACTATGTATAAATCATTTAATCATTGGCAACTTGAATACATACTCCTTGGGCTTAGGGGCTGACTCTTTTAGGTGATAGTATGTGTATCAACCATGGTTTTTAAATTATGAAAATAGAACTGCCTCTGTATATCTTAAGGGCAAAAAGGACCCAAGGGAAGGCTGGAGAGCCAGCCTTGAGCAGGTTCCAAGCACGATGAGGCAAGCCAAGATCTCACCACAGGCTGACTCTGTTTAGGATACTGCCACTGGCACGGTTGCTGCTGGACACTTGTGGGCACTGGCACTGCTGCTGGCAACACCACCCTGCACCTGTGCCATCGAGAGGCTGAGTTCCAACTACCACAGCTGCTGTGATGAATCTTTGACCCTGTGCCTTTGGTTACTCCATTAAGTCTCAGAGTCCAGGCAGGAGCCACTGCTTGGGTCTGCTCCACCTGCCAGGAATCATGGAATATTTACCATTTGTTGGCTTCCGTAGTGAGGTGCAAGGCCCTACTCCCCACCTATCTTGGGATTTCCCCCAAATAAAGCACAAGTTTATGTACCGAGAAGTCAAAAATGCCAACTGCTTTATACAATGTCAGTAATTAGCATTTGAATAATGCTTTGCAGTTATTTTTTCATTTTTGAGATGAGAAAACTAAAGTATTTTTCCTTTTTGAGATGAGAAGACTAAAGCTCAAAAAGGTTAATTGACTAACCGAAAGTTGTGATGCTGGGGAAGAAACTAACATTTCTGCAGATGCGTCATGTGTTACAGTCTTAGATGTTTCACACCCAGTTTCTTATATGATTCTCACAAAACTTTATGACATAGTGTAATTATTCCTATTATTCCCCAGATAGGTAAACAGAGGCACTAGCAAGTGGCAGTAGTGGGATTTGTTCCCAAATATTCTGACTCCAAATCCTATTATCACTCGGCATGATAAGGATGTCTTACTGAGTTTTTTCTCTTCCTCTTCCAACACTCTCTATATCCTTTTGGTAACAGCCATTATTGTACTACTTTCCTATCTCAGAAGTATTAAATTCATCTCTAAAACTTTCCCCAAGACACTAGCCCTGGGAGGATATTCTGTAAAGTTATTTTCTGACAGTTTTCCTCTCGTGCGCTGATCAATATGAAAATACAAAATGGAAACAGATTTGATTCTAGGGGAAATCTCTTTACTCTGGAGAGATTTCCATCAAAAGAATATCACAAAACTATAAACATTACCAAATGCTGAAAATACTAAAAAATGAGATGTATGTGTGTGGTATGAGTGGTGTGTAATCTGTTATTCACTTTCAGAGCTTCAGTGATCTTTTCTGCACTCACTACCTCAAGAAGTCCTGTTATCTCACTTAAGTTGCTTATCTTTCGAGGAGGACATTTTGGTGATACCAGCACTGGAATAGGGTCAGGGCTTATCTGCAGCCACTTAGCCTCTTTTGAGCTATGGATACCTGAGAGTTTAAGGATACCAACTCCCAGAAGAATCAAGCCAGTGTCTTAGAACTTAACTTTATTCTCACGTGTTGCTCTTGCTGATTCTGCGTTTCCAGACTTTCATCCCAGAGTTGTGAGGACTTGAAGATCTACCGGTGCTTCTAATGCCTTAGTTTATCTTTCTGGATTCAGTCCTTGCCTGCCTATACCAGTAGGATTGCTCTGTCATATTTGCCATATTTTCTCACCTATGTCATCTTTCTGACTCTCTGTTAGAAGTATTCTAATTGTTTCTAGGATTTCAAGTTTAAGGAGTTGTACCAGCTGGATATCTACTCACAGCTGTGGAAAGATTTGCTTCAGACACACCTGGGAAAGCCTAATGTAGCCTCGTGTCCTCTTACTTCTCCAGCACTTAGATCTTAACTTTATTCAACAATTCCATTGTTTCTTCCTCAAGTAATTAGATGAGGAGCAAGCAATTCAAGGTATCTCAGAAAGGTTAACCTCTGGATTATAAGAAAATTACTGAGGAAACGCTATTAGGTCTGACCAAGGGAAAGGAAATGGGGTTGGCTTAATGGACAAGTGCTTGATGTAAATACTCTTTAAGAGTATCCATCTTATTTTGTTTTTCTGATAGCACAAATACACTAATTGGCTTTCAGATCTGTGGTTTGGTTTGTTTCCTGACATGCAGATAGGCTTCTTTCCACTGCCGTCCTTATGTAGCTTATACCAGTAGGTCCTATGCTTCCGGGTTAAAGCAGCAGCTCACAGAAGAGTTTAGAGACCTACACCCTACAGAAATGAGTTTGGTTATAAAGTTACACCTTAAGGATACAGGGGCTAGAGTCTGTCTAAATGCTAGTGGTTAAATTATGCCTCTAAAGGAAGATAGGATGTGCAATATAATCATTCATGTATTCATTAGGCGTTTCTTGATCTGTTCCGTGCCATATTTTTATTTTTATTTATGTATGTATTTATTTGAGTTGAAGTCTCACTCCATTGCCCAGACTGGAGTGCAGTGGCATGCTCACGGCCACCCGGTGTTGACCTGCTGAGCTCAGGCAATCCTTCCACCTCAGCCTTCCAAGTAGCTGAAACTACAGGCGCATGCTATCAAACCCGGCTAATTTTTTGATTTTTATTGTAGAGATGAGGTCTTGCCAAGTTGCCCAGGCTGTTCTCGAACTGTGGGCTCAGGCAATCCACTCACCTTGGTCTCCCAAAGTGCTGGGATTACAGGCTTGAGCCACTGCATCCAGTCCTATGTCATATTTTTAAATAAATAAGATCAGGAACTTCTCCCAGTTTGAGATCGACTCGTGATCTGACAAGTTACAGTGCAATGTGGCAAGAACTATAACAGGATATGGTAACCAACAGGGAGAGGACATTTGAGCAGGATCTTGAAAATAGCAGACTTTGCTTCATCTCTGTTATCAAGTTTCCCTTTCAGTGTTGTTCATTTATGCTCAGGTGACACAATGGAGCTACACAATAGAGCCTGAACCTTTGTTGGCATAACCAAAGCCTGTGGGCATGGGTGGAAAGTAGAGCTTGGAGAAGATTCTAGGAGGAAGTCTGAATTAAAGCAGTTGTGAAAAAATATGTTCTTTCATTTAAAAGAAAATCTTGTAAGTGATTTTATTTTCTAAACACCAATATATATCTGAATTTAGAATTTTCAAATATAGGGCAATGTATATACACACATACTTGCATTCACACCACAAATACAAGAATATATACACATTTTTTTCACAGAATTACTGCTTCAACCCTGAAATTTTCTTTTCACAGCATTACTAAATATGCAAACACTAATTGGCTTAAATTATTATAAGAAAGAGAGCTAATTTTTTTTTTTTTTGAGTTGGAGTCTCACTCTATCACCCAGGCTGGATTGCAGTGGCACGCTCATGGCCACTGCAGCCTCAACCTGCTGGGCTCAGGCTATCCTTCCACCTCTGTCTTCCAAGTAGCTGGGACTACTGGCTCACATCACCATGCCCAGCTAATTTTTTGATTTGTTACAGAAATGAGGTCTCACTAAGTTTTCCAGGCTGGTCTCGAACTCCTGGACTTAGGCAATCCTCTCGCCTTGGCCTCCCAAAGTGCTGGGATTACAGGCTTGAGCCATTTCGCCTAGCCGAGTGCTAATTTTTTTTTAAACAAATATTTGGATCTTGATTTGTATATGTTAAAAAGGTTTGAATTTTTGGCCGGGCTCGGTGGTTTAGCCTGTAATCCTAGCACTTTGTGAGGACAAGGCGAGAGGATCAACTGAGCCCAGGGGTTCAAGACCAGTCTAGGCAACTTGGTGAAACCTTGTCTCTACAATAAATCACACAAAAAATTTGCTGGGTGTGGTGGCATGCATCTGTAGTTCCAGCTACTTGGAAGGTTAAGGGGAAAGAATCACCTAAGCCCAGCAGGTCGAGTCTGCAGTGGCTATGAGTGTGCCACTGTACTCCAATCTGGAAGACGGATTGAGACTACAACTCAAAAAAAAAGTTTTTTTTTTCATCTACCAAATCCAGACACAATACCAACAATAAATTCTTATTCTGACACCAGGAAAGGGGTGTTTGGTTTAAGTCCTTCGAGGTTGGCTTGTCCCTGTTGAGGGATCTCATCTGGTGGGAACTTTGAACATTGGCCTTTGCACCTGTGAGGCCCTTGTTGAAATGCACTAGTTAGTTGCTGCTGCGCTTGCATTACCGCCTTTTCCGGGGTTCTCCCTTAAACTATCTGGGATTTTCTCTATCTCCCGCCTCCTGCCCCAGCATGTTTTCTAACTGGAGCTGCAGGAACTACATGTCTCAACTCTGTCTCCACAGACTTCTCCTCACAGTTGCAGAAAGGACTTTCTTCCTTTTCCCATGTGGCAGGAAGCCACCCTTTTGTCATTTCCCGCATCTTCTTTATGAGAAAACCTCTGCTTTAGTCCTCTAGGATTGGTCCATAGGGAATTAAATTGTCTGGATCTTAAAATTGAAAACCAGAGTTTTCATGAGTATTTTTCCTTCTTTTTTCTTTTGAATTGGAGTTCAGTGGCATGATCACAATGATCACGGTACACAGCTCGACCTCCTGGACTCACGTGATCCTCCTGCCTCAGCACCACCAAGTCTGGCTTATTTTTTAAAAATTTTTTATTGTTTGGTGGAGATGAGGTCTTGCTATTTTGCTTGGACTGGCCTTGAACATCTAGTCTCAAGCAGTCCTCCCACCTTGGCCTCCCAAAATGCTGGGATTACAAGTGTGAGCTATTGCGTCCAGTCTATGACTATATTTTCTACTTTTAGTTATCTTAAAGTATATTTTGAAAACCAAAACTAGAAAACAATTTCTCTGTTTTAGACCTTTGCTACTCAATACTTGGTCCATTTTGAGCAGCAGCATCCCAGTATAGCTTGTTAAAAGAACAGAATCTCAGCCCCCATCCCATACCTACAGAATCAGAACAAGCATTTAAACAGGATCATGTGGTGATTTGTATGTACATTAAAATTTGAAAAGCAACCATTCCAGGTGATTTCTGTTTTATTCTGAAGTGTCATTTCAGGCTCAATGGGGAGAGGAACAGATTTATTGGGAATTTAAAATGCACTGGAAAATTATATGTATCTTATCCCCAAAGCCAGCATCTTACTTAATAGAGAAACCTGCCAGGTCCCAACCTGCCAAAGTTGGGAATAAGACAAGAATGGACAATATTGCCATTACTATTTAAAACCAGTTTGAAATTATCATCCAGTGCTACAAGAGTCATAAGAATTAGAAAAAAAGTCAAAATTATTTCTGTTTACAGATTATTTATTATATATTTGGAAAACTTACAAAAATTATTGAAAGAAACTACCAAAACACTTAAGAGAATTTAGTAAAGTAGCAGGTTATAAAATCAATATATAGAAAGCAATAGCTTTCATATACATTAAAAAAAAACTGGTTGGAAGATATAAAAATTTATTTTATGATCTCAACAAAAAAAAGTACCTAGGCTTAAATAATAAGAAATAACCAAAACATATATGAATACAACATTCTTGAAAGACATAACAGTAGATATGAACAAATAGAAAGCCATACCATAAGTTTGGGTGGAAAGACTTAATACTATAAAGATGTCTATTCTGATAATACAAATATCTGTTTTTTTTTTTTTTCTTGAAGCTAACAAATTGATTATATATTCCATTTGGAAAAGCAGCTAAACAGAAATAGCCTGGAGAGTCCTAAAAAAGGAAAAAAAATGAGTGGGAGGCTTGATCTTAAACCAGATGCTAAAACATTACAAATTCCCTATAATTAGAAGAAAATTGTATTGGCAAGTGAATAAACAGACAATTGATGGAACAACAACAATAAAAAATTCCAGAATTAAAACTAACTGTACATGGAAATTTAGATCATGACAAAGGCAACATCTAAAATTGGAGGGGAGGGGAGAAATGGTCTTTTTAATAAGCAATATTGGGACAACAGGATAGGCATATGAAAAAGATAAAAATGGGCCCAGTGCAGTGGCTCAAAAGCATGGCCTTGAGCATGCCGCTTCACTCCAGCCTGGGCGACAGAGTGAGAGTATAACTCAAAAAAAAAAAAAAAGGAAAAGAAAAAGATAAAATGGATTCATTCTGCATACCATATGACAGTATAAATTCTTTTTTTTTTTTTTTTTGAGTTGGAGTCTCACTCTGTCAACCAGACTGGAGTGCAGTGGCTGCTCCCAGCCACTGCAGCCTCGACCTGCTGGGCTCCAGTGATCCTTCCGCCTCAGCCTTCCAAGTAGCCGGAATTACAGGCATGCACTACCACGCCCGGCTGATTTTTTTGATTTATTGTAGAGATGGGGTCTCGCTGCCCAGGCAGGTCTTGAACCTGCTGGCTCAGGCAATCCACTTACCTCAGCCTCCCAAAGGCGTGGGATTACAGGCTGAGCCACCGAGCCCGGCCGACAGTATAAATTCTTAATGGGTTAAAAATGAAACTGTAAAAATACTTGAAGAAAACATGGGTGAATTTCTTTGATGTATATAAATGAAAATTTCCCAAAATTCAGGGAAAAATTTGATAACTTTTGTTTCACTTAAGAAAATTCTGCATAGCCAAAAAATTTCTAAAAGTAAAAATATAAGTGACAGCTAAGGAAATATTTGCAACTTCTGTCACAGAAAATGATTAATATCCCTAATATCTGAGGAACTTCTGCAAATTGAGAGGAAAAAAACAACCTTTCAAAACTGGACAACAAACATGTTCACACTTCACAGGAAAAGAAATTCAAATGGCACTTAAAGCTATAAGAAAAGATGCTCGACTTTGCTCATCACTAGAGAGATGAAAATCAAAACTACATTAAAATACTATCTCTGATATATCAGACTGGCAAAAATCCAAGAGTTTAACTATTAGATTCTGTTGGCAAGGATGTGGAGACATTGGCACTTCCATACCTTATTGATAGGAGTACAGTTCTGGAGGGGAGGGCTTCTTCACGTCTATCATTGTTACATAAACATTTTTGCTTTGACCCAGCAATTCCACTTCAAGGAATTTTTTCCAAAGATTCACTGAGAAAAATATGGAATGACAAGGCAGTTCACTCTAGCACTATTTGTAACAGCAAAATAGAAAATAACCCAAGTGTCTAGCCATGAGAGACTAGTTGAAATAAATTATGGTACATCCACACAATGGAAGATCATGCAGTGGTAATAAGGAATAAAGATGATCTCAATATTCTGCTGTGGATGAAATTAGGTGAAAAAATTCAAAGGCAGAATAGTGTCTATAATATGCTACCTTTTACCCAAGAAAGTAGTGGGAATATGAATATATGTTTATATTTGCATATATTAATAAAACAACAGAAGGATAAATGAAAAGCTATTAAAAATGGTTATTTGGTAGGGAGTGAGGAAGGAGATAACAAGATGGTAGGAATAAAAAATAGATGCTAGACTTCTTTAAATGTACTTTGTTTAATAAATGTACTTAGTTTGACCTGGGAACCATGTATATGCTTTCATCCAATTTTAAAATAAAATTAAATAAAAGGGATAGACTTCTGAAGATGGCGACGTCATAGGTGGATCCGTGAGACTCTCTGAACGTGAGTTCCCAAAAACACTCTTACTTTTCTCCCTGCAGCCCCCTGCCCATCGCCAGCCACACTGGTACGAGGCCGGGAGACTTTTGGTCCCACGCAGGGCCAGATATTGCCGCCCGGCTGCCGCTGCTCCACTATATATGTGATTCCTGCTGGCTGGGGAATCCCGAATTCCAGATCTCCGCTCCCTCCCTGGCTACATCGTCACGACCAGCACCCAGCACCAAGCTGCTGGTCACCCAGAGCCTCTCAGAGATACTGGTCCATTTCTGCTGAAGTGCCCTGTGAGGGACCCAGGGCCACCACCTGCCCTTTGGAGCTTTGGAGATCTGGAGCCCCAGGCCCACCCTGGCTGAGGTACTCAGCGTGCCACCTCAAGCCTGTGTAAGGGAGCAGAACCCCAAGCTTGCGTAAGGTGCTTGTCGGAGGCTCCTAGCTCCAGAGGAGGGAACCCTCGACCTCTCCTCCACCCCAGCCTACTGGTGGCACCCCAGATACAGCACCCATCTGCGCAGCTGGTCCCACCTAGAGACCACAGAGCATCTCTAAAAGTGAAAGTAAAACTGCCACCTCAGCCATTTTCAAGGCACACTTGCATTGCCCTGCCCACCTATCAGAGCCTCCACCTCGGTTCCCACGGTGACATCATTAAACAGGAGACAAAGGCCCTCCCCTATGCTGAACAGACTGAGATAACTAAGAGTTACAGACCTCCAAGGCAACAGGCTAGCTGCCCACAATAAAAACAAGAGGGGAGAGGTGGGAGGTCAGAGCTCAAGGGACTTTAGCCACTACAGGATGAGAGAAAAATCAACACAAATGAGGAAGAATATAGGTCTCTCCCAGACTCCTGGGAGGGCAGACACTGAGAAATCTGACTTCGGAATGCAAACAATGAAGAGCCCCCAGAATGACTGGTCTCAAAATACAAACCTAGACATCAAGACATTAATGGAGAGATTAAAAAGAATTGAGGATACTCAAGAAGAAACTGGAAAGGAGCTGATATCTGAGATAACAGTAATAAAGAATACTGTGAATGAAATAAATAACAAACTGATAAGCATGGAAAGCAGAATTACCCAAGCAGAAGAAAGAATCTCAGAGCTTGAGGACTAAAATATAGAACTAACCCAAACTCTCAAAAAAACAGACTCAGCCTGTAATCCCACACCTTTGGGAAGCTGAGGTGAGTGGATTGCCTGAGCCCATGGGTTCGAGACCTGCCTGGGCAGCGAGACCTCATCTTTATAATAAATTTAAAAAATCAGCTGGATATGGTAGCGTGTGCCTGTAATTCCGGCTACTCGGAAGGCTGAGGTGGAAGGATTGCTGGAGTCCAGCAGGTCGAGGCTGTGGTGGCTGGGAGCGGCCACTGCACTCCAGTCTGGGTGACAGAGTGAGACTTCGACTCAAAAAAAAAAACCAAAACACAGAAAACAAGCTCAAAAAGACAGAAAAAAACCTTCAAGAGATGAGCGATTACCTCAGGAGGCCTAACCTAAGAGTAATTGGCCTTCCTGAGGCAGAAAGAGAGATAGAGACCACACTGGAACAAACCTTCCATGAGATCATTCAAGAAAGCTTCCTTTATCTAATCAATGGTGCAAAAAGTCAAACACAAGAGATTCAGAGAACCCCTGCTAGAAAACCAACTCCTAGACACAAAATAATTCACCTAAACAAAGTAGGCATAAAAGAAAAAATCCTAAAGGCAGCAAGAGAAAAAGGCCAGATCACCTACCATGGAAAACCAATTAGAATAGCAGCAGATTTATCTACAGAAACCCTGAAGGCTAGGAGAGCTTGGAGCCCTATCTTCAAAGTCCTAAAAGATAAATAATTTCAACCAAGAATAACCTACCCAGCCAGATTAAGCTTCATCAGTGAGGGAGAATTAAAATCTTTCCCAGATATCCAATCCCTAAGAACTTACACTGCCACCAAACCACCTCTACATGAAACACTTAAGAAAGTACTAAACACAGAAGAAAAGGGGAAAAAAGAGCAATGTTCTTCACAAGAGTACAGGAAAAAGAATAAAATACACATGAACCAACCCCAAAAACAAAAGAAAGACAATAAACCAAGTGGAAGAACAACTCTATAAGAACTCTATGATAAGGACGAACTCTCACATTTCAATAATTAGCCTGAATGTGAACGGACTAAGTGCACCACTGAAAAGATATAGAATGGCAAAATGGATAAAATATCACCAGGCAACAATATAGTGCCTTCAAGAGACCCATCTCACTAGAAAGGACATGCACAGACTCAAAGTAAGAGGATGGGAAACAAAGTTTCAGGCGAATGGAACACAAAAGAAAGGAGGAGTTGTGATCCTAATTTCAGACAAAATACCATTGAAGCTATCAAAAATTTAAAAAGATACAGATGGCCACTACATAATGATAAAAGTTTCATTCCATCAACAAGAAATATCTATCTTAAACATATATGCACCTAACATAGCTGCACCAACTTTTATAAAGCAACTCCTAGGAAAACTAAAGAAAGATATTGACTCTAACACCTTCATAACTTTAATATCCCACTCACAACTCTCGAAAGATCATCAGGACAAAAAATCAGCAATGAGATCTGGAACCTCAATGTGACTCTGGATCAAATGGACTTAACTGATACCTACAGAACACTCCATCCAAAGACCAGAGAATACACATTCTTCTCATCACTGCATGGAATGTATTCCAAGATTGACCACATAATTGGCCATAAATCAAGCATAAGCAAATTTAAAAGGACCGAAATTCTACCATGCACCTTCTCGGACCACAGTGGAATAAAAATAAACATTAAAACCAACAAGTTCCCCCCAAAACCCACAAAGACATGGTTACTAAACAGCATGATACTAAACAACTCCTGGATCAATGATGAAATCAAAACAGAGATCAAAAGATACCTGGAAACAAATGAAAATGAAGAAACATCTTACCAAAATCTCTGGGATGAATTAAAAGTTGTAGTAAGAGGGGAATTTATATCCCTACAAACACACATGAAGAAAATGGAAGGAGCACAAATTTATAGCCTAACAAGTCACCTAAGGAAGCTGGAAAAGCAAGACCACAAAAACCCTAATTTCAGCAGAAGAATTGAGATCACCAAAACAAAAGCCCAAATCCAGGACATAGAAGACAAAAAGACAACACAAAAAATCAATGAAACAAAACCTGGTTCTTCGAAAGGATAAACAAGATCGATGGTCCCCTAGCTAGACTGACCAAGAAAAATAAAGAAAAAACTCAAATAAGCACAATCAGAAACACAAAAGATGAAGTCACATCTTACCCTGAAGAAATACAAAAGATCATCAGAGACTACTATGTACACTTGTATGGAAACAAACTTGAAAACCTCAAGGAAATGGAGGACTTTCTGTCATCACACAACCTACCTAGGTTGAAACAAGAAGAAATTGAGACCCTAAATAGACCAATAACAATCAAGGAAATTGACTATGTAATAAGCAAACTACCTACAAAAGAAAAGCCCTGGACCCGATGGCTTCCCAACAGAATTCTACAAGACATTTAAGGAGGAACTGATTCCAATCCTACTGAAGCTATTTCAGGCGATTGAGAAAGATGGAACCCTCCCCAAATCATTTTATGAAGCTAACATCACATTGATACCCAAACCACATAAAGATCCAACAAAAAAAGAGAACTACAGGCCAATATCTTTGATGAACATAGATGCTAAAATTCTCAACAAGATCCTAGCGAACCGGATTCAACAACACATCTCAAAAATCATCCATTATGACCAAGTAGGCTTCATCCTTGGGACACAAGGCTGGTTCAACATTCGTAAAACCATAAATGTAACTAAATATATCAACAGATGTCAAAACAAAAACCACATGATTATATCATTAGATGCAGAAAAAGCTTTTGATAAAATCCAGCACCCTTCTTGATAAAAACCCTCGAATATCTAGGCATACAGGGAACATACCTCAAAGTCGTAAAAGCCATCTACGAGAAACCCACAGCCAGCATACTCCTAAAAGGACAAAAATTGGAACCGTTTCCCCTGAAACTGGAACAAGTCAAGGACGCCCACTCTCACCTCTCCTGTTCAATATAGTATTGGAAGTCCTGGCTAGAGCAATCAGAGAAGAGAAGGCAATCAGGGGTATCCAAATAGGAAAAGAGGAAGTCAAATTATTTCTCTTTGCAGATGACATGATCGTGTACCTTGAAAACCCAAGAGAATCTGTCAAAAACCTCCTTACACTGATAAAGGCCTTCAGCAAAGTCTCAGGATATAAAATAAATGTGCCAAAGACAATCGCATTTCTTTACACCAATAATAAACAAACAGAAACCCAAATAAGAAGCACAATTCCATTCACAAAGCCACAAAAAAAAAAAAAAAATGAAATACCTTGGCTTCTTCCTAACCAGAGATGTGAAAGACCTTTACAATGAAAACTACAAAACTCTGCTCAAAGAAATCAAAGATGACACAAACAAGTGGAAAAATATCCCATGCTCATGGATTGGAAGAATCAACATTGTGAAGATGTCCATCTTACCTAAGGCAATCTACAGATTCAATGCAATACCTATCAAATTACCAGCAACATTCTTCTCAGACTTAGAAAAAACAACACAGGAATTCATATGGAAACACAAACGACCAAGAATAGCCAGAACAATCCTCAGCAAAAAAAACAAAGCAGGTGGTATCACATTACCAGACTTCAAACTTTACTATAAAGCTACAATCATCAAAACAGCTTGGTATTGGTATAGGAACAGGCATATAGATCAATGGAATAGAATTGAGATTCCAGAAGCAAAACCTCAATTTCTCGACCAACTCATCTTCAACAAACCCTCTGCCACCTATCACTGGGGAGAGGAGAACCTATTTAGTAAATGGTACTGGAGAAACTGGCTGACCACATGCAGAAGATTGAAACAGGACCCCTATCTATCCCCATACACCAAAATTAACTCCAAATGAATCAGAGACCTAAATGCAAAACCTCAAACCATAAGAACCTTAGATAATGAAGGACATACCCTCATGGAACTCAGAACTGGCATCCAATTCCTGAACAAAACTCAAAACCCACAGGCCATAAAGGATAAGATAGACAAGTGGGAACTCATTAAACTGACAAGCTTCTGCAAAGCCAAAGAAACCATTAAGAGAGCAGGAAGACAGCCTACAGACTGGGAAAAAGTATTTGCTAACTCCAGGTCTGACAAAGGCATAACATCTTGGATCTACAAGGAACTCAAATGTGCTGAAAAGAAAAAAACAAACAACCCCATTATAAAATGGGCAAAAGATATGAACAGACACTTCACAAAGGACAACATCCAAGTAGCCAACAGACACATGAAGAAATGCTCAACCTCACTAATCATCAGGAGATGCAAATCAAAACCACACTGAGATACCACCTAACTCCAGTCAGAATGGCAATTATCAATAACTCAAAAAATAATAGCTGTTGGAGAGGGTGTGGCGAAAAGGGAACACTCCTACACTGTTGGTGGGAGTGTAAACTAGTGCAACCTCTGCGGAAAGCAGTGTGGCAATTCCTAAATAAGCTCTAAACATCAACCTCCCATATGACCCCGCAATCCCCCTACTGGGAATATACCCTGAAGAACTCAAATCACTCTATAAAAAAGATACCTGCACACGAATGTTTATTGCAGCATTGTTCACAATAGCAAGAACCTGGAACCAACCACGCTGTCCATCAAAAGAGGACTGGATTTTTAAAATGTGGTAAATATACACAATGGAATACTATGCAGCCATAAAAAGGAACAAAATCATGAATTTTGCAGCAACCTGGATGGAACTAGAGTCTATAATACTGAGTGATCTTTCACAGAAACAAAGATCTGAGTATCACATATTCTCACTCATTTAGTGGACCTTGATCATCCAACGCACTACCATAAGAAAATGACTGAGAGTGGTGGGAAACCATGGGGGGATGGGACTAATGGTAGTAAACATCTGTCTGGGGATGGGGAGACACCTGTTATCAACAAGGGGGCCTAAATGAAGCATATTTGTATACCTAACCCTTAACTGTACCCTACAATATCAAAATAAAAATTATTGACAAAAAAATTAGATAAAAATGAAGAACACAACAAATAATGCAGCCTCTATGAATTGGAAACAAAATGAAGCAAAATAAGACAAATGAATCTCAAATTTGTGTCTTACATAGATAATTATTTCATGTAACTTTAAAACACATGGAATTTGAAAATACATTCTTAGTGAAATGTATCCTGAGGGCTAAAAGAACTGCAAAGAAATCTTAAACTGCACTTAATAACCATGCTGTTAGTATTTATGTTGGTACTGATATTTTGAAACCTTAATATATATCTATAATGAGAGTAAATAATTATGTTATAAGGAACCAAGATTTTTCAGGTAAAGAGATACATGTATGCAATTAAAGAAGTTAAATGAAAACCTTGTATTCTGGAAATATAATATAAACTCATGATTTTTCTCCTAAAAACAAAACAAAGCAACGACAAAAAACAACAAAACTTATTTCCTAACTCTGGCCATTGAAAACGTCTAGAAGCAATGATGTTCCATTAGCAATTAATATCCTGACCTCTTAGATTGTGGTTTCTAAGTACCATTTTTAAGGCTTCCTGGAGAAATTGCTGATTCCAGGTCTGAAGCAGGCAATACACAAGATAAATCTAGAACATTGTGTGGTACTTGAAAGCAAGGAAGTGAATAAAAACTACTAAGATTTTATTAAAAGGACTTAGGATCAGATCTAACTTGAAGATATTCTTGTACTTGTCACAGATGAGCATCAAAAAGAATGATTAACGCAATCAGAACAAAAATCAAATAGATTAAAAACCCACGTTTAGGAACAAAACAAACAGAAAACTAATTGGTAACATCTGAAAATTGCTAGGCACCAACCCATTATTCTGAAACTAATAAGAAAAAGAATAGAACATGTTTCCTGACTTTTTTGTTGTTGTTGTTGTTATTTAAGAGACATGATCTCACTCTGTTGCCCAGGTAGGAGTACAGTGCCACAACCATAGCTCATTGCAGCCTCAAACTCCTGGACTCGTGATCTTCTTCACCTCCCAAGTAGCCAGCACACCACCATGCCTGCCTAATTTTTAAAAACATTTTTTTGCAGAGACAGAATCCCACTATGTTGACCAGGCTGGTATCAAACTCCTGGCCTCAAGTGATATTCCCGTCTTGGCCTCCAAAGCACTGGGATTGCTGGCGTGGGTCGCCATGCCTCGACCATTTCTCCTAACTTCGTGAACAAAGTTTATTTTAGTGTTACTAAATACTTTTGATGTAAAAAGTAATCTTTATAAAATAATTCCAACTAAAGAGAACCAAGAGAATGATATAATTAGAAAATCACCATTTTAATCCCATAAGGAAATAATGGAGTTAGATTATCAGTGGCCATCAATGTCTGTTAGAACCTCTGGGTGAAAAGTTGACGGAGAACTTTGTAATAGACTGAGCAGTCTGACGATACCTAAATGAATTTATCAATCTTAACATCAGAAGAAGAGTGGCAATCAGACATTAAGTGCTTCCTGAAGTGATGCAATAGAAAGTACACAGTATCACCTGGTAAATAGCCTTGCCAAAAACACTGAACCTAAATCTAATCAATGGTTTGAATTAACTACCTGAAGACAGGAAATAGAACATGCCACATGACACCAAGAATGCAATCAGCCAATCCAGAATGTGGGAAATTTACAACTTGGTTTCTTCAATAGTTGAAGGTAAAAGGGGGGATTGGGTGAGATAGAATTGTTATCAGTTAATAGAGAATTAAGAGACCATTAAACCAAATACAATACATGGACTTTGGATCCCTATTCAAAAAAACTAATTGTAAAAAGATATTTATGAAACAAATGGAATTTGTTTATTTATGGTCGCATATAAATAACATAAAATTTACCATCTTTTAAAAATCTAATTGTAGTTTTGATTTGCATTTCTCTGATGATGAGTAAAAATTTGGCATCTTAACCATTTACAGTTCAGTAGTGTTACGTTGATTCACATTTTTGGGCAATCAATCCAGAACTCCTTTCATTCTGTAAAACTGAAACTGTATATACACAGAAAAACCATTCCCTTTTCCCTCTTCCCCTGGCAGCCACTATTCTACTTTCTATCTCTATGAATTTGATTACTCTAAGTATCTCATATGAGAGGAATTATACAGTTATTTGTCCTTTTGCAAGTGACTTATTTCACTAAGCAAATGTCTTCACATTTCATCCATATTGTAGCATGTGTCAAAATTTTCTTCATTTCAAAATAGAATAATATTCTAACATATATATTAGAATGTATATACCATATTTTATTTATATATACCATATTTTGCTTATCCACTCATCTGTTGACTCCTTTTGACTATTGTGAATAATGCTGCTATGAATCTGGGTGTGCAAATATCTGTTCCAGTCCCTGCTTTCAACTATTTTGAGTATATCTATTCAGAAGGAGAATTTCTGGTTCATACGGTAGCTTTATTTTTATTTTTCTTTTTTTTTAGAGACAGGCTCTTGCTCTGACACCTAGGCTAGCATACAATGGCATGATCATAGCTCACTGCAGTCTTGAACTCCTGGGCTCAAGCAGTCCTCCCACCTCAGCCTCCTGAATAGCTAGGACTACAGGAGCATGCCACTGCACCAGGCTAATTTTTGTAGAGATGAAGTCTTGCTATGTTGTCCGGGCTGGTCTTGAACTCCTGGCCTCAAGTGATTCTCCCCCCTCAGTCTCCCAAAGTGCTGGTAATATAGTTGTGAGCCACTGTGCCTGTCTGGGAGTTCTATTCTTAATTTTTGGAGGAATCACATACTGTTTTCCACCATGGCTATACCATTTTACATTTCCAACAGCAATGCACAAGGGTTTTAATTTCTCCACAGCCTCACCAACACTTAATTTCTGCCTTTTTAATAATGGGTATCCTAATGGGCGTGAAGTGGTATCTCACTGGTTTTGATTTGCATTTCCCTAATGATTAGGGATGTTGAGTATCTTTTAATGTGCTTATTAGCATTTATATATCTTTTTTTGGAGAAAGGTTTAGTCCTTTGCCTACTTTTTATTTTTTTTTTGAGTTGGAGTCTCATTCTGTCACCCAGGCTAGAGTGCAATGGCATGATCACAGCTCACCACAGCCTCGGCATCCTGAGCTCAAGCAATCCTCCTGCCTCAGCGTTCTGAGTAGTTGGACTACAGGTGTGTGCCTCTACTCCAGCTAATTTTTTGATTTTGTAGAGATGAGGTCTTGCTATGTTGCCCAGGCTGGCCTTGAACTCTTGTCCTTTACCCATTCTTAAATTGTTTTTTGTTTTGTTTTGTTTTTCAGTTGTTGAGTTGTAGGAATTCATTATATCTTCTAAATTTTAACTCATTATCAGAAATACAATCTGTGAATATTTTTTCCCATTATGTGAGTTTCCTTTTCACCGTTAATAGTGTCCTTCAATGAATGAAATTTAAAATTTTTTATCTTTCTTTTGTTGTTATACCCAATAAACAATTGCCAAATCCAGTGTCATGAAGATCTATCCCTATATTTTCTTCTAAGATTTTTATTGTGCTCGCTCTTACATTTAGATTTTTGTGTCTATTTTGAATTATCTTTTGTATATGGTATTAGGAACGGGTCCAGTTTCATTCTTTTGCTTGTGTATATCCAGTTTTCCCAGCACCACCTATTGGAAAGGATGTCCTTTTTCCATTGTATGGTCTTGTCACCTTTGTCAAAAGTCACTTGATCATACACATTCAAGGATTTATTTCTGGGCTCTTCTTTTTTTTTTTTTAGTTGTAGTCTTACTCCGTTGCTCAGGTTGGAGTGCAGCGGCACACTCACGGCCACCCCAGGGTCAACCTGCTGGTCTCTGGAGATCCTTCCACCTCAGCCTTCCAAGTAACCAGAACTACAGGTACACGCTACCATGCCCAGCTAATTTTTTATTTATTGTAGAGACAAGGTCTCGCCAAGTTGCCTAGGCTGTTCTTGAACAGAGGCGAGAGGGTTCGAGACCAGCCTGGGCAACATGGCGAGACCTTGTCACTACAATAAATAATAATGATAAAAATTAACTGGGTGTGGTGGCACATGCCTATAGTTCCAGCTACTTGGAAGGCTGAAGCAGAAGGATGCCTGAGCCCAGCAGGTCGAGGCTGCGATGGCAGTGAGTGTGCCACTGCACTCCAGCCTGGGTGACAGAGTGAGTGAAACTCCAACTTAAAAAAAAACCAAAAAAACAATTAAATCAGATTAGATCACTGCTTAAAACCCTCCAATGTGTTTCCTTCACAGTAAGGTAAAATCCAGATTCCTACAAGGATTTGCAGCGGCACAGATCACAGCTCACGGTGGCCTCTGTGAGCTACCTCTGCCCACGTCTCTCTCACTTTCTAGCTCTTCTTCCTGAACTGTTTTGCCCTGAGAGGCAAGTCTCAGCTCATTTGGGTCTCAGCCCTGGATCATTTCTTCAGAGAAGTCTTTCTTGACCACTCTATCAAAATTTGTCAGCTCGACTCCCCAGTACAATTACTAGTCTATTGTTCTTTCAAGGCACTTCTTTTCTGAAGTTTTACTTACTTATGTGGTCACTTGTGTATTGTCTGTCACAGAATGTAAGACAGAATATAAGCTCTAGGAGAGTAGGGATCTTGTCTTATTTACTTCTGATTCGCCTGGGCCTAGAACAGTGCCGGGTGCATGGGCAGGTGCACCATAAATTTATGTTGAATAAATAAATTTGTTTCCAGGAGATTTCTGACAGTGTGTGAAATGAATTCTGCTTGTCCCTGGAAAGGGAACCAACCAGAATTTGGAAGACTACTGTTGTTACAATACATCTAGATGAAAGGCTATAGGGACTATTTCAGGTCCAGCTCAAATGGAGAGAAGATTTGAAATACACATGAGAAAGAATCAACAGATCCGAGCAACGGATTGCACAAAGAGGAAAAGAGATGAGGAGGAGAAAAGATATTTTGACCCCAAATTACATGGCTGGGGAGTGATAGTGGTATCATTAACAGAAATGGAAACAGGAAGAGGAGGGGATTATGGATTCTGTTTTTGACATACATTAGGACAGGATGCTAGCAGGGAAATAGATATGAAGAATGAGACCCAGGAGAGAGGGTCACCTCTGGAGATGATGCTTTGGGAACTGACTGCATGAAAGTGCTAATTAAACCCGTGGGGTGGCTTGGAAGCTGCCAAAGGAGGGAGCCCAGAGAGAGAAAAGGGCATGACACACGAGTGAGCAAGTCAGGAGAGAAGCAGTTCAGGGAGGGGGGATGGTCTAGCATCTCATGCTGTTTCAAGGCTGCAGTGGCTGAGGCTGAAGCTGATGAAGGGCAGGGAATGTTGTCTTTGAGTCACATCATTCTTTGCTTTTTAAACTTCAAGTTTTGTTTTTGTTTTTTGAATTGGAGTCTCACTCTGTTGTCTAGGCTGGAGTTGCAGTGGAATGGATCATGGCTCACCACAGCCTTTACCTCCTGGGCTCAGACGATCCTTCTGCCTCAGCCTCCTGAGTAGCTGGGACTATAGGCATGTGCCGACACCCCAGCTCATTTTTTGACTTTTTTGTACAGATGAGGTCTTGTTATGCTGCTATATTGCTCAGTCTGGTCTTGAACTCCAAGACCCAAACAATCCTTCCAACTCGGCCTCCCAAAGTGCTAGGATTACAGGTATGAGCCACTGTGCCTGGTCTCAAGCCTTTCTCTACTCTAAAAGTTGTTCATGTTTCTTTTTTTGTCTATCAGCCTACAGATACGTTACCTAAGCAAGTAAAAAAATTCAGTTTTTCTCTGCCTCTCTAGTCCATGTTATGTTCTAATGTTTTCTTTTTATTGGTTTCCCCTGTCTTTCAAATTAAGTCTTTTTCATAGTTTCATTCTGTCTCTTTATCTTTTGGTGATCTGTCCATTAGCAACACAACAGTTATACAATAAATATATGCCCACCTTACTTGCAGGGAAAAAGCCCCCATATTTTCTTCCTTTTATTCATTTTTTTACTTACACAAGTGATAAATAAATTCACCTTATTAAATTTTTAAACAATTCAAAACCACAAGGAGTAAAAAGTTATTGCCCTAAATCAATATCAACCAACTTCCCTCTCAACTACTGTTTACCTTTCAGTGTGGATCCTTCCAGGTGTGTGTGCATGTGCATGTGTGTGCGCACATGTATGTGCATGTGCACGCATGAGAGAGAGAAAGAGAAAGAGAGAGACTAATAGAAAGAATATAAAGAGAGAGAGTATAAATTTCAGACCATAGACTCAGATGTGTAGGCCATAAAAGTGTCATAAGTCCGGAATCTCACAGCTCACTCTTGAATAGATTCATCCGATTGTTGGCTTCCCTCTTTCTACCAAGGACACAAAACTATTTTAACAATATTAGGTTTTCTCACATGCTTTTCTCTTCTCCACTTTTTGGCTTTTCCCTACATATTACTTCTCTTCATTCAAATGCAAAACATAACTCTCATGCTTATGCACATGTGTGAATGTCTACTTGTATATGCCTATGTGGGAGGTAGTAGCAAGAGGGGAGGGAAGTTGATCTACATTGGCAATAATCAACAAAGGAAGAGCTATGTGTTAATACCATTCATTTAAGAGTAAAATATAATCTTAGGCATTGTAGCTGCTACACCCCAAACTTATCACCCCTGCCTGAACTTGCCTATGCTGACCTTCTCCATAGATATATTTTAATCTCTCAAGACCTCTCTCAAATACCATCTCCTCTGTGAAGCCTTCCCAACTCTCAGGGAAATAAAAGACTAAATACTCATTGACTTGAATGAGTAAAATTGACTAACTGAAAGCTTAATTTAGCAATCACCTTCTTATGCTGGCTTCTCAACATACATATGAATAATATATAGAAATGAAGTACTATAAGAGGGCCAAGTAGCTTTGAAACTACTAGAGAAACAGTTGCTAATTGCAGAGGGCTGGTTTAAATCATTTGAAATGCTGCAGAATGAATAGAAGTAGGAAGTAGTTTGCTTTGCCGATTACCATAAAGATGAGTGATCTTACTCATTTACCCAGGAGGCGTGGTATGTTGTAACTGTGGGAAGAACTCCCAAACTCGGAGTCAGCTAGACTCCAAATCTCCGCTGGGGATGAAATGTACCTTTCCTATTTCTGGGAGACTTTCTTTCTCTTTTCCTCCCTTCTTTTTCTACCCGCCCCCTGCCCCCGCCTTCCTCCCCCCTCCTTCCTTCCTTCTATTTATTTTTCATTTTAAAATATCATGGTCATTCATAGTATATACAGTGACTCAAGAGAAAGTCATCATTGTTCATGACATTTTTTTGAGACTTGAACTTACTTCAAATACTGACTTGTTAATATGCAGGCTTGTTAATAATGGTAGGTGGTATTTAATGAGTGCTTATTTTGTACTTAGTACTGTTCTAAGTGATTGACATGCATTAATTCACTTAATACTAGAACAATCCCATAAGGTGGGTATTATTATTGCTATTATTTACAGATAAGGAACTGGAGATGCAGAGGGGCTAACTTTCCCAAGGTCACTCGGCCATCAAATGCGAGCCCAGATGATTTGTTACTAGAATCTTCGCTCTTCAACATCATGTCAGTTACTTTCTCTCTTTACGGAAACCAATTTTACTGCAATTCAAGTTTACATAATAAATACAGAAAAATGTATTTATTATGAAATTTTTAGCCATACAAATTTTTATCACACATACAATATTTAAAAGTTTATAATGACTAGGGTGGTTTTAGAGGACAAGCTAGCAACAGGAAATACAAACACACCCATTTCTTTTTTTTTTTTTTTTTGAGTTGGAGTCTCACTCTGTTATCCAGACTGGAGTGCAGTGGCTGCCTCGGCCTGCTGGGGATCCGGCGATCCTTCCGCCTCAGCCTTCCAAGTAGCTGGAACTACAGGTGCGCGCTACCACGCTCGGCTAATTTTTTGATTTTATTGTAGAGATGAGGTCTTGCCAAGTTGCCCAGGCAAGTCTTGAACCCACGGGCTCAGGCAATCCACTCACCTCAGCCTCCCAAAGGCATGGAATTACAGGCTGAGCCACCGAGCCGGCTTATTGTAATCCATGCTTCAATACTTCCCCAAATGTCTTATGCATTACATTATTTTGTTTTACATTATGTTTACTTGTTGCCCTCAGGTCCTCTATAATGTAAATCCCTTGAGGGTAAGGATTTTATCTGCCTTGTTTACCTCTTGTCTTCCTGATGACTAGAGCATAGCCTGGAATACAGTAGTTGCTGGATAAAGCAGATCCAACATTTATTTATTTATTTGAGTCAGGGTATTACTCTGTAACCCAGGCTGGAGTGCAATGGCAGGATCATTTCTCACTGCAACCTCAAAGTCCTAGGCTCAGGTGATCCTTACACCTCAGCCTCCTGAGTAGCGAGGGCTGCAGGTGCATGCCACCACACCAGGCTAAATTTTTAATTTTTTTGTAGAGAAGAAATCTTACTATGTTGCCTAGGCTGGTCTTGGACTCCTGGGCTCAAGCAATACTCCTGTCTCGGCCTCCCAAAATGCTGGGATTACAGATATGAGGCACTGTGCTCAGACCTATTATATTTTATTATTATATACATTACACTTCATATTATTTTATGATATATTTATCATATATTATAAATACATTTATTATGTAAGTTATGTATTAAATATATTAAACATACTAATATGTTTAATTATAATATAAATATATACATTTACATAAAAATACATAAATTTTACTGTTATAAGAAAAATAAAAATACTAACTGCCCACTAACATCTGTTGAGTTGTCTATTATCATGTTATAGTTCTTATTTTATATGTAGCATTGCATTATTAAAGTCTACTTAGAAAATGAAAGCATAGTTGACACTTAAGTAACATGTAGCAGATTATGGATGACAGTTTTGTTTTAAAAAACTATATCCAATGTGATGTTAATAACACCCATCTTCACCCTGTGTTCCAACCTCAGCAAAAACAGCAATCCCAGAACATTCTTGGTCATGCCTTTCTTCCCATCTTTTCTCTGTTCAATTTTTATTTTATCTTCAGGCCCTCACTTGACTGCTAGGCTTCATGAAGCCTTTCTAATACCCCCACCTCCCCAGAAGAATACTTTACTCTCTCCTCTGGGATCTCAGAGTTCTCTGTAATTACTTGCTTACATGTTTTTCTCCCTGACTAGACTTTGCTCTCCTAGGAATAAGGTATCATGCCTTATGCATTTTTGTCCCTGGTACCCGGGACATAGTAGCTACTTAGTAAATACTGCATGAAAGAATAATGTTCTTTTAAAAATTTTTACTTTTATTTTTATTTTTAGAGATGGGGGTCTTGCTATATTGCCTAGGCTGATTTCAAACTCCTGGGCTCAAGTGACCCTCCTGCCTCGGCCTCCCAAAGTGCTGGAAATATAGGCTGAGGCACAATGTCCAGCCAAATAATAATTTTAACAAGGTACTACGAGGGGAAGTTGAAGTCAGTCAATCTAAACAGTAAGTAAAATGGATGAAGATAATATTTTTTGTGTGATATCCTATATTTGAAATATTATTTACATTTAAGTGGTGGGATGCTGGACTAAAACCAACCTTAACATATTTTTAAAAGTTTGAAGTCAGAAGAATTAGCTATTATTTCCAAGGATTATACATTAAAGTCTGTTAATTGAACTAAAAAGAAAATGCTATATGCTTTGGGAAAGTGGAAGCCCTTTTAGTGTTGATAGTACACAAATATATTCTAAATGATTAGAACTCATCAGCAATGAATTACAAGTTTTCCCTGGCAAAGGCAGCTCTTTCTAGTTTATATATAGGCAAAAGTCATATCCAGCATAGAAAACAATATAAAAATAACTGTATGTATTTATAAGCAACCGCAATTATAAAACAGTACATTCTCCTTTTGAGAAAATAGTGTAAAATTCAAGTGTAGGTGGTAGTTTGATTATGGAGATCTGTCATCTGCTGTCAAATACATTTCAAGAAAAGCACTGAACTAATTAAATTTATTATTTCTCCTCTTCCTTCTAAGGAAAGTTTATGCAAATTTCCTGAAGGTAGAGTATATTCATAAGGAAAAATTACCACATTCTGAGTTGGCTTTAGCTCACAGATCTTTCTAGTAACAAGTGGTATGGGTGAATTAGAGGCTGGGTGGAAGGTTTTGGCAGAATTTTCCATGAGAGGAAAGGGAGGCGTGTGCTAAGGAAGGTCTTCTGTCCCCTAGCAAAGTTATGAATCTTCAGTGTTTTAAAATAGAATAAAAGTCACATTGCTTTAGCTGCAAAAAACAGTCCTCATCTCTATAATCGTGTCTACTAACGAGAAAGTCACCAGGTATTTCTTTGTGTATTTTCCTGGAGTTAAACAGTCATGCACATCTGGTTTGGAAATTGAGAATTCTCTCTCTTTTAGGTTAACTGCAAGAGTGAAATAAGAAAGGTAAATCAGCCATCTGCTGAAGAGCTCACTAACCAGGCTACAGGGGGTAGGCAGCACTTACCTCTCAAGGAATCTGGGTTTCAAAGTTTTCATAGTAACCTGTTTGTCTTCCTGATACCACCCAGTCCTCTAGAGCCTGGCTAATGATCTACTAAACATATGGCCGAGTCTGCTTCCCTTTTCCATTTTCATTAGATTTAAACTTCTGGAGGGTAGGGCTGTGCACCTCT
The DNA here is from genome assembly GCF_000164805.1 of Carlito syrichta. Lineage (NCBI taxonomy): Eukaryota > Metazoa > Chordata > Mammalia > Primates > Tarsiidae > Carlito > Carlito syrichta. Next base: position 1,284,979 of record NW_007260458.1, read on the forward strand.
GTTTATTTTCTTGTGGCTATAGAACACCTGTAATACTTTTATGCTCCATCTTGAGCAATATTTGAGATGATGCTCTTTGGATTGCTCTTGAACAATTTCATTGAACAATTTTAATTCCCTCCTATACCAAAATTACTCTGTTGATTGTGTCTTTTTTTTAGGAGGCTACTGATCATACAAACAATAGCTTTTTCAGGCTTAGCCATGTAAAAAAATTAATATTAAATATTTCTTAGGTGGTCCTCTAAGTTTTACATGTTTAGGAAAAACAAGCACAGTTACTAGGTAAAGTGCATGCGTTTTTGTAATAAAATATATGCAACACTTTTTAGTATTCTTGGAACATGGAATTACAATCCTGATATCTTGAATACCTACAACATGAATCATAAGAGTTTGGACTAAACCCACACATGCCTATTTAATCATTTCAAATGAAGAGGGAAAAGATGAAATTATCCAGGTATATCATATCTCGCTCTGTCGTTCACCATGTCTTAGTTAGTTGCAATTGAGGTCTGAGTTTTGCTAAATACATTTCAGATATTTCTAATAATAGTGGTCAGTGCTGTTGCTACTAAGAGCCATAATTTTTTCATCATCCCTTTAGAAGAAGTTTTAGGATCTGGTCTCCCCCTTCAAAAAATTCCTGGCCAAGCAGAATGGCATTGAGTTATGATAATGTTCCCTTCTAATCTCAGTTTCACTTTTTCCTGCATGAGCTGAAAGATGATACTTCCAAGCTGCAGCTTCCTTGACTATGAAATGCAGTTAATAATTCCCACTTACAGCTGAGTATGGTGGCTCACGCCTGTAAATTCATCTCTTTGGAAGGTAGAAGCAGGAGGATTATTTGAGCCCAGTAGTTGGGAGATCAGCCTGGGCAACATAGCAAGACTTCATCTCTACAGGAAAAAAAAAAAAGAAATTCACTAGGCATGGTGGTGCGTGCCTGTAGTCACAGCTACTTGGGATGGGGACTAAGAATGAAGGATTGCTTGAAGCCAGGAGTTCGAGGCTGCAATGAGCTGTGATTGTACCACTGCACTCCAATCTGAGGCGACAGAGAGAGAGCACGAGTAAAAAAATAAAATAAAATTCCCACTTAAGGGTGATTGTGAGGATTAAACGAAATAATGCACACATAGTGACTGACACTGGGTAAACACAACAAATGGTAACTATTAAAATTAATAGAGATCTTTTTAGGGGATAGCAACAATCAAAGTTTATAAGGCACATTTTGAAAAAGATAAGCTTTAAATCAGTGAGCAAAATTCCTCAACTTTGAGTTCATTCAATTTTCCATAAATACTTAAAGACAGTTTATAGCAGTTAACTCTCTCTATCTCTAAAAATGCAGCCAGAAATTTCCTTAATGATGATTCTGATTTTTACTGTAACTTGTTGCAGATCACCCATTGTTTCTTCATGCAATCCATTCTTCTTATCCAGCCATCCCACAATCAGTTTTATTCTTTGTGCTGGGCACATTAAAATATGAATGGTCCTCACAAGAGAATGGAAGGGAGAGGACTGGGTGCAGCTCAGGGACAATCAAACCTGGGGGTAAGCTTCAGCTCCTGAACTGTCTTTGGGGTATGACAGGTAACCTCAAATCTTGCCTTGTCAGTTTCTTCATTCATAGAATGGAAATACCTCCTCTCCATCTAATAGGATTGTATAATAGCCAAATGAGATAATGCATGTAAAATAATTTTATAAATAATAAAGCATGGTAGAAATAGCAGGTGTTATTGATAACTAGTATTGTTAATAATAAGGTCAGTTGGATTTAAGTCTAAGTATTATTTTAAAAACTTCTTTCCTGAAAGACTAGCTTTTCTGCATTTGCTGTCTATAATTTGATCAATTAACTGCGGGTTTCTTCCAACCGGTTGGCCTTTTTCCTTCCCGTTACATTGGCAAGTCTCTTTGCCTTGCACTTACAAGATTGTACAGAGGAGATTGTGATTCTAATTAACTACACATGGAGTTTAGAATTAATGCTCATATTCATTCTTGCTTCCACCTGAAATCACATTTTTGGTAAATGGGGAAATTGTGGCATGTACGTATTTGGTGGTGGGGTAGCTCTATATTTTAGAGTGTTTTTTAGATCTAGTGGCATTAGGATATTTCAAATATTCCAAACAATTTCCAAACAATCCAAATCCAAATATTTCCAAGCAATTTCAGGTTTCCAAAATATTTCTGAGATGTTTCCAAGATGGCCAAAGAACTTTCTAAATGTAGGCTGATAGTTTACCAGTGCTCAAATCTTTCTAGTAGTGAAGCAAAGAGCTCTCTGGCAGATAATTTAGCATCCACTTTATAGCACATTGCACGCATGGGGAAAGAAATGAAGACTTTCTCGGCATACATCTGCTCGTAAGGATCTTGTGGGATGTGCAGGGAGGGCCATAAGCAAAGTAGGAGGAGTGGCTGATTGTAGGATGTTGTATTGGGGTGTCAGGTGCTTGTTCCCAAATGTCACTCCATCCACGTGTAACAGACCTTGAAATGCCACCAGTAGAAGAGATAACACATTGTTTCTTGGGGGAGACTTTGAGGTTGTTGAAGCTGTAAAAATAGTCTGTCAAGAAATAAAAGATAAACTATCCCCAGAAGGCAGAAAAGCACTTAGTACCTGGACTCAGCTTAAGGAGCAGAAAGGTAAATAGTCTGTGATGAATAGTGGATCACACTGAACCCCTTCCTCCTTCCTGTGGATCCCATATGCTTTAGGGAATGCTAGACTCTCCTCTGGCTCTAGCATTGAGTCCTAAATCAGTCGTGTAAATCCCAGTCTCTTCGGGAGTGACTGGTTCAGGGGCGTGGCTGAAACCAATCATCCCAAAACATTTCATTGCCAATTGTGGATACCTGATCTACATTGGCCCTGACAGGATGAAAACAGATTTTTATTCCATAGTTGGGGGAAAGTTTTTTCCTCCCTCTTTCTTGCTAGACAAAACCAAGAAAGTCAGTTGCCTCCATTCTTGCTGTCCCCAGTAGCTGTCCTAGGACAATGACAATACACTGGTGAGAGCAGAACCAAATGAATGTAGAGAAACAGAGTCAGAGTCCTGTGTCTGCAGTTTGGATATCCCATTATAGGAAACAAGAATTTTTCTCTTTGTTTAAACAATTTGGAGTCAGTCTTCTACATATTTTAGCCCAAACATTCCAGCTAATATAGCCCTTGATAGATATTTGTTAAACGAATGAAGGTAAAAGTAAGTGGCTGGAAGAAAGGGGGTGCAAGCGTTGGGGGCTTGAAAGGAGAATGGAAGTGGGATCAGTGGAAAGCTGCAATTCCTGAAGCCAGAGTGAATTCCTGGATTGGGATCTTGGCGAGGGAGCTGTTGTGTGTGGCCCTGGAAGGAGTGGTCCATGGGAGTGTATGAGAACTGTGTTGGCAACCCCTGGCAACCACTAATCTAATTTCTGTCTCCAGGATTTGTCTGTTCTTGACATCCTAAATAAATGGAATCCTATGATAGGTAGTCTTTTGTGACTGACTTCTTTCCCTTAGTATGCTTTCAAGGTTCCTTCATGTCATAACACGTGTCAGTACTTCACTCATTTTATGGCTAAATCATATTCCACTTTATAGAGATACTACATTTTTTCCATCCATTCATCAGTTGATGGACATTTGGGTTGTTTCCAGTTTGGGGCCATTATAAATGATGCCACTATGAACATTTATCTACGGGTTTTTGTGTGAACATGTTTGGGTATATACCTACGAATGGAATTGCTAGATCATATGGTGGGTCTATGTATAACTTTTTGAGGAACTGCCAGTTGTTTTCCAAAAGGACTGTACCACTGGCAGTGTATGTATGAAGCTTCCAATTTTCTCATATCCTCACCAACACTTGTAGCAGTGGTATCATCCTGTCCTTAAGACCAACTGCTAGAGAAACTAAAAAAAAAAAAAAAAAATGAATGCAAGTTTATATAGTGTGCATTCACTGGGGTGTATAAATTGTACCCATCCTTGAAAGGTAAGTTAAATGGTTACTTTATCTTTAACAATTTATAGACGTATTCTGGGGAAATTTGATGGTCTAGACACAAGTAGCCTCAAGTTATAACTGGGATCCCTGGACTAACAGAAACCATATATGATAGAACTATTAGGTTAAGCAAAATATTCAATTTCATTTTAGGTAGGAATTATGTCAATGTATACAGTAACTCACACACTGGCGTAATGTGTGACTGTATGCAAATCAGAAACTATGATTGACCATATGATACATCTTTGATTAATAAAAATAGAAAATAAAATAAATGCTACTTAGCAAATATATTTTATTTAGTAAAAAATACCTCTAGTAACATAGAGGACCTTAGAGAGTAGTTGGAGATAGGACAAGTGATTTTAGTTATTATTATTTTTTGATTTATTATTATTATTTTTTAGTTGGGGGTCTCACTCTGCTGCCCATGCTGGAGGGCAGTGGCACAATTACAGCTCACTGCAGCCTCAACCTCCCTCCTGGGCTTAGGTGATCCTTTCACCTCAGCGTCCCAAGTAGCTGGGACTATAAGTGCATACCACCATGCCTAGCTAAATTTTTAATTTTTAAATTCATTTTGTAGGGACATGGTCTCTCTATGTTGTCCAGGTTGGTCTCAAACTCCTGGGCTCGCAATCCACTTGCTTCAGCTTCCCAGAGCTTTGCAGAGATTACAGGCTTGAGCCACCATGCCCAGCCAGGACAAGTGATTTTTTTAAAGAGGACTTTGCTGAGTCAACATTGCATGATGTTAAGAGCACAGCATCTGGAGCCGCTTCCTAACTGCAATTTGGGGCAAGTTACTTGACCTCTCTGCTATTCATCCATGCATATCCAGCTGTAAAATAAGAAAAAAACTTCCAGTCATGCACAGTGACTCACACCTGTAACCCCAGCACTTTGGGAGGTGGAGGTAAGAGGATTGCCTAAGCCCATGGGTTCGAGACCAGCCTGGGCAACATGGTGAGACCTCGTCTCTACAATTAAAAAACAAAATTAACTGGGTGTGGTGGCACGCATCTGAAGTTCCAGCTACTTGGAAGGCTGAGGCGGAAAGATCATCTGAGCACAGCAGGTCGAGGTTGTGGTGGCCATGAGTGTGCCACTGCACTGCACTTCAGCCTGGGTGACAAAATAATTTCCTGCTTATTAGTGTTATGGTGAGGATTGAATTAGCCAATTATGCAAAATGCTTGAGCCTGTAACATAGCAAATACTATGTAAATGAAGGTATGATTACAATTTATGGCCAAACTGCTGTGGCACAGTCCCTTGTTTTAGAAATGAAGTCTTGAAGAGAGGAGAAATTGAAAGACTTGTCACCAAATCCAGATTCAACCCAGATCACACTTTTCTCGACCCTCACACCCACACTTACCCCATCACTGCCTCCTTATTTGAATATGAAGTCAGTGAAACACAGTTTTGGACGTATCTTCTTTCTCCCCATTACTATTTCTGCACTCGACCCTATCAGAAAGAGGAAGCATATGGCAAAGAGAGATATAGTCTTCATTAAACAAAAGTTCTACTTCTTTTCGTTTGACCAGATTGAGACTGTCAGTTCTCTGGCCGTGCCTCAGGGTTTGTCAATGGGTCAGCAAGCTTCTGCCTCACTGATTCTGAGGAGGAAAGAAATTAGCTCGAAGAATGTGAGGGCCAATTCCACATGTAGCTGTTTCCCCGTTATTGTTGTGTTTCTATCATTGAAATAATAATGGTGGCTAATGATTAAGACAAATTTCGATTGGGTTTTAATCAGTTAGTTGGCTGGGTAAAGTGATGTTGCAAAGAGAATAGGTTTGAAATCAAGCCTGTACCCCGATACTCTTGACGAAAAGAGAAGTGACATTGTACTTCAAATAATGAGCCAGAATGAGGATGGTTCTTTGTGAGAGGCTTGTTCTAAGACAGCAGGAATGCACAGACACCTCTTTCTATGAGGACACATGTAGTTTCATCTCATTAGAAGCCACAGGCTAGACTAGATCAGTGACTTTCAGTTTTGTGCCCACGATCTATAGTAAGAAGTACATTATATAATCACAGCCCAGTATGGACACTTAGCATTTTATATCACAGCCCAGTATTGACAGATCAGAAACATTTTTTACCCTTACTAAATGGAATGCATTCTGTTATCTCCTATTTTCTTTTTATTCATTTTTTAAAAGTACTGATTGCAAGACCACTACATTGATCTCAGAACCCACTTATCACTTGTGACCTGCAGTTTGAAAAAACACCATATTTAAATGGATCTTGGGGTCTCTTTCTTGGATCTAACACTGTAACAATTTTTAATAACTAAGATATTAAGAATACAGCTTTGACAGTCTTTGCTTCCTACGCTTCATCTTATAGTGCTGGGAGACCATGTACTTAGGGGTATTCTTATAGGAAAAATATTTGCTCTTCACATATTCTTAACTTCCTTCTGGAGTGTATCATATCCCCCAAATTGAAAGGAGGCCCTTGTATAGCCTAAAGTGAATCTTCAGGTTTATATTGTGCTTATTAATAACCCACTAATAATAAACTTAAGGTAATATCATGAGAGAACTTAATTCTAGTGTTTACTATAAATTATAATTTTCAGCACATACAGATTCATTATTTTAAAATAATATTGTATATTATTTTAACCAAAAAAAGCAGGTTACAAAGCAGTCTTTATCTGATGCTATTGCTTATATTTTATAAAACTATTATGTACCTTGTATTTATGTAGAGTATTTTTACAAAAGAAACTGGTAAGTGGCTATTTTAGGAGAGAAAAACTGGGACACTAGGGATTCTGTTTGGGAAGGAGACTTACGTTTTGCTGCATGCATTTTTGTATAATTTGGGAGGAAAATGCCTTATTAGCTTTGAGAAAATGTTAGTTCTTATGAGAGGGGACCAAAAAAAAGTGAATTTATAAAAAATTGTGTATTTATTATTACATGTTTAAACTTCAGTCGCTTTCAAAGTACTCTCCGCTTGATGCAATACACCTATTGAGACACCTTTTCTACTGCTCAAAACAGTTTTTGAACTCGTCAATTTTGATGCCTTTTAGTGCTTCTGCCATTTTTTTGTCTTACCTCTTCCACATTGGCAAAACGTTTCCCTTTAAGGCCTTTTTTCATCTGAGGAAATAACAACAAAAAAAGTCACTTGGGGAGAGATGGGGTGAATAGAAAGGGTGGGATGGGGGCACAGGAGGGCATCACGCTGTTTTGGTCAAAAACTGCTGAACACTCAGCACAGTTTGGGCAGGCTGTTCATATAAATAATCCATCATGAAATGGGCAAATGCATTGAAAGAATCTCCAAAAAAGAATTCACTGAAGTCAAATTCAGTCTCTCACAGCTATGCTAGCTGGTACACTGATGCAGATGGATTCCTAGAACACATTTAGTGGGGATAACCTGTACTAGGGTTCCACCCTCTAAAAGATAATTCCAAGGTTTTTTTAGTCTCTCCTCATACAGCGAACACTTCTGTAAAATAAATGGACTCCATTAAGATGCTCTCCAACATTCCTTTTACTCTAAAAGTTTAGGATTTTAACTCTTATTTCATGTGCTCAAATAGCCTTTCTATATCCAAAGCAAGTTGTACTGAACCTTCTTGCTATTAAGGAATGTATATTCTCAAAAGGGTGGGCATTGTTGTACCTATGTCAGAGAAGACATGAGAACTATATTGTCATTAATAGAAGAGCCAGGTCATCTTTTGCAGGTTGAGTTGTTCTAGATAGTCTTTAAAATGTTCGCTATTTTAAGTTAACAAAAATTAAAAAAAGAATTTTAGGTGGAGGTCCATCTAAAATGTATCATATACTTCCCTACTTTACTAGGAAGTGATGTGAATACAATATCATCATTATGAACTGCAGTTATTAACTAACAGTGGCATGTCACAGTAGTATCATTAGAGTCATTTGAGATGCATAGGGTTATTTGTCCAAATTTAATGACTGTACCCTGCAATTTTTAGTAGTTTGGTTTTTCTAGATTTCCTTTTAGATTACATTGTTGACAGCCCTCAGAATGCTGGCCTCTCAGTGAGGAAGAAACTCTTTGCCCCACTTTAAATTCACTGGCCTAATATATTAGAAATCAGCTAACAGCATTTTAAGAACAGCATGCGAAATATTAGTGTGCTCAGAGTTTGGGCTTCACTTTTGAATGTATACATGCATTTTAATGGGTGGACTTAGTAATACCTATTTCAACTGCTCAGACCTCTTAGTTTTATTAGTTCCCGGTTCTTGTCTGTGTTCCTAATAGATATGATTGTCTTGTAGCTTGAAACAAGGCCTAGAAATAGCTAAAATGATGTGCAAGAATGGCAAGAAATGGAGGGAAGAACTCAATGGAAAACAGAAAAGTGAAAAACAAAGTATGAAGAGGGTTAAAAAGAGTCACAGAATATTTAAGTATTAGGGAGTCTGTCAGAAGTATGCAAATCAATTATTAGACCATATGTTGAAGAATACAGTTTCATTATTTTGTTCAAGGAAAGATTAAAGATTAGTAGGGGCTGGAAAGAACACAATTCTTGTTCCTATAACATATATTACTAAAAAGAAAAGGAAAGTTAGGACAAAGAGCTATATAGTTTCTTTTTACCTTTAAAATATTAAATTATATAATACATTTACATCAATTATCTCATCAGATCCTCATAATCCAATTAGGATTATAAATGTAACAGCTAAAGAACACGAGCACCTGAGATTTTCACCCAGGGACAGCAATCACAGAAATACAGTGTACACAGTGTCCCCTAGAGCTGGGGCACATGACTGCTGACAGTTCATTACAAAGCTTTCATCCTTCATGTAGTTGTCCAGTTTTAGTGACAGTGTGAAGATAAACTCAGTGAGTTAAAAAAAGGTCTTAAAGAAACCCCTGGAAGCAGAACTGGTAGGAAAGGACCATTAAGAACAGCCGCAGGGTTAAACCCCCACCCCCAGCAGCTGTGCAGAGAACTTTCTGATCTGTCTGTCGATCCAACCTCAGGACCGTGGACACCAGCAAAGCATTCAGAACAAGTGCCTCTTGCTGCATTTTTTTGAACTATTTATGGTATGCTCTTGAACTCTCCTGGATGTGCATTTGACACAACCAAAATGTATCACATCAAGGAATAAAATCCTTTGAGGGAGGGTTGCTCAGAAACCTAACCAAAACAAACTCTAAACTGAGCTAAACTATAAAAGAAAACCAATCCACACACCCCAACCCCCCATGAAGTAAGGTCAGGTTTTACAGAGGTTTATCCACGGAAGAGAGATGATCCAGTTATGGGAACATAGTAGGAAATCTGCATTATATTCAGACTTGAGCAAAACATTTAATTTGGCATGCTGTACAGTTTTCCTGGTCACATGAGTTCCACATAGCCTTGATAATATCACTACCAAACAGACTGAAGGCGGCTGAAAGGCCATCTGTAAAAGGTAGCAACAGTGGCATTCTGTGCAGTTCTGAGGGCCCGTCTCTTAGCGAGTCACCATGGTTTGTATCTTATGTATTTATTAATAATCTGAAAGGGAAAATGAACAGAATGCTCATGACAGTTGCTGAGAAGACTAAATTGGGAGGTGTTACAAGCTTTGATAAATGGCCAGGATATGAACAGCAGTGTGGTTCAAAAAGACCAAAACAAGTCAGAAATATGAGATGAAAAAAAAATTGTTCTCAGAATGATGCAAACAAATATCTGGCAAAAAATCGCATCAGAAGCATTCACTGGGGAAGAAAATCTAAAGAAGTGGCATAACTAGGAGCAACCAAAGAAGGAGGGAGCTCTGAGAGAAATGTGGACAATTTTACAGTGAATATTAACAAAAAGAGAGCAGGACTGTGTGAGGTGGTGTGGGGCCACCCAGGGGGAGAAGGGCTGCGGTCCCTCCTACAAGTGTGGCTGAAATGACTCTGAGACAACTGTATCCAATTTTGAGCAACCAAATAAACAAACGATGTTGATAGTCTTGGAAGAAACCCAGAGATAAATAACACAGATGATTAATGGAAGGGAGGGATTGATTTATGAAGAAAGATTTATGAAGTGTATCGTGCGGTTAAGCAATGATAAACCACGCTAAGACAACATGGTACAGTCTAGAAATGATGACAATACTTATCCTTCATATATTTTGGTGTAGAAAGTTACAGGAAAAAAAGAAAACACAAAGATAAAATAGGATAGAATTAATGAAAGAGAGGGGAACATAAGACTGAATTTTAAACGGTGCTGACTGAATGCGTGCTAAGACCAGTACCTATTTTGATGGAGAACTGCTCAGTTATGAATCATCTTTTTATGGTAAATGCTGACTCCACTGTCGGTTATAATGTTATAACCAGAAAGGCCAGTGAAAGGAATAATACTGTCCTGGCAGCAATGTGGTTAGAACAAATGGATCTCTTCTAATTTTGCTGTTTCTCGTCTTTGACCTATAAGCAAACAAGCTTGCTTTTAAAATGATTCTAAAACAGATGCTTTTGTCAGTTTAACAAGGAGAAATAACAAGAGAAAAAAGCTCTAATTTTACTCCTATTTTAAGCAAAACTGTAGGATCATTTTCTATACTCACATCTTACTGAATGACCTCGCCCCATCAAGATATTATGCACAAAATGGGAAAGAAAGAAAAAAATCAAGTGCTTTATATAGCATCTGCCTATTTATCTTCATTTAAATGGACAGGTTAGTTGTCTGGTTTTTTTTTTTTAATGCTTATTGTGATATTCTCTGTCATTGAATAGACAAACAAATATTTTTTTTAATAAACTAGACAAGTGGTCTTTTTTTTTTTGGAGAAACAGGGAAAATGTTGGGGGGTGAGGGAGGAAAAAGGCAGGGGAGGGGAAACAGGGAGAGAGAGAGGAAAGAGAGAGAGAAGAGAAGGAGAGAGGAGAGAGAGAAGAGAGAGGAAAGAGAAAGAGGGGAGAGAGGAGTGAGAAGAGAAAGAAGACAGAGAGGAGAGAAGAGAAAGACTGAGAAAGAGGAGAGAGAGAGGAGAGAATGAGAAAGGAGAGAGAGAGAGAAACACAAGTAGTAATTTTAACACAGTATTTTAAGACTGGCTAGAAGATAACCCAATTTTTTTCCCACTTTCTCTTTATCGTATTAGAAATACATATTATTTGTTGAAGAATAATAAGACATTCCACATAGAATCAAGTACAGAAGAAGATAAATACTCTGTTTGAGGATCTCCAGTCCGATCTGAAACTCTTAGGGAAAATGAGGCCCACTTCAGCATAATTATAAGTGGCACTTAGCATATCACTTGCAAAATATGAGAACTAATCTGGGAACTTAAGAAGATCTGGTTATGTTGTAAAATGTATCCTAGAGTAAACCTTCGAGTCCTAAGGAGAATGAAGCTACTTAGTTAATAGCAAAATATATTTAAATGGTAAAATACAAATGCTCCATGGTTTAGCTTGAGCTTAAACTTGAAACCTTTGTTTCTGACTCTTTGTTGGCATATCCATAATGATATCTTTAAAAATGACAGTGATCCCCTGTTTCATGATGTCAGGCTCCTGCAGTCGGTGGGACCGCCTAGCACATAGTTGACACTCAGCAGATATTTGTTGAATGAATGAGTGAGTGAGTGAGTGGGTGGGTGGGTGAGTGAGTGAGGAAATTAACTGGCCCAAAGGGAAAAAGGAGGTGATTCAATAGTTGACCCTAAAAAAAATCTCCATGTGTTGAATTCACCTATAACCAACTCTCAATCCTATAACATCAACCAGATGTGACTCTACTGTCCTCTCTCCCCTCCATATTCCTCTCTTATTCTTTCAAGTCCTATGTTATTGTCTTCAATATGCATTTAAATTCCCCAGGCACTTACAGAGCACCCACTTGGAGCTAAGTTGTGAGCTAGGAGCTGGGGACCCAGAATGAATAAGACATTGTCTAGCCCTGAGGAGTTTACAATCTGGTTGGAAAGACAAGTAGACAAACACAAATAAATGAATACATAATAAGCAAATCATTATAATTCATTGAGATAAATGTTACAGAAGGGGTTTGTGTTAGAAGCCCCAGAAGCACAGAAAAGGGAGCAGCTAAATCCTGAAATGTGACAAAAATGTGGACAGAGCTCTGGGACTTCTCTTTCCCTCCAAGGATTCTTTTGACCTTCACTTTAACCTGAGTCGAAGAGGGTGACTTACCCCGACCTCATACTTTTCTGCCCTCTCCATTCTACAACACGCAAGGACATCCCATTTTACAGGCAGTTTGATCTTTAATGTTCTTACAGTTACTTGCTGTAAAGACAAAAAGGTTTGCTTAAAATTCATTTGTGATCTCTCTATGCATTGTTCACTTGTTTGTGGTCTATTTCCATTAGGTCCTACGGAAATTATTTAAAATGAAATCGGTTGGCAGGCATACTTGATTTCATGTGTCAAATAAAAAGACCCACTAAAAACTGTTTCTTCTTAGCAGGAGTGGCGCATGTGAAATTGCTGGTTTGCAAAAACTCTTTTTAATCTGTTATTTTTATCAGCCTATTTCGTTGTCAGTAAGTAGTAAAGGTGCACTGGATAAAAGTACAATACAGACTTTAGTCTGTAATATCTAAAAAAAAAATCTACTTAGTAACATATTAGGTGTGCTTTATTCAGTCCACATAACACTGAGGTTTTTAATTTAATTTATGTTTCTGTTGGCTGAATGTAAATAAATAAAAAGTAGGAAGTTCTTTGTATACCACTCTCTCAGGGGATGGCAGTATAGAGATAACCTGCACTTTGATCATTTTATTTTACAATCAGTATCTTAGATGGCAGATTTAAGGCAGGTTCTGTAGATTGCTGTTCGGCTTTTATTACGAAGGCCTGATGTGAACAGTATATATACCACAATATAATATTACTATCCATCTTGTACTTCAACTGCATTTCAGTGCACAACAGTAAATCACCTGTAGCTAGATACTAGATAATATGTTGTGTAAATCCCCCTTTCTTGGTTTCTGTATGAGTTTAAACATAAACATGTTATCTTTTTGAAGTACAGTTAGACTATTATAAGCTGTATTATCTACCTCAGTTTTCAAAGAAGTAATAGTATTAAAGGAAATGAAAATATGTATCCCTCTTCTTTTTGAAGTCTGTCAATCATATTACTCCTAGGGAGAGATAGATTTGAAGCCTATTGCCCACCAAGTTTTCCCAACGTGGAGGGAGATCAGTAGGACATTTGACATAGTGTCTATTCAAAGAAAAGCAATTAATGTAGGAAAAAGAATGCTGGATTGAATGCAGCTGCCATGACTTTCTGGGAGATCTGGACTAATCACTCCATTGCAGAGGTCTCATCAAAGGTCAAGTCTAGCTGGGGTTTTTTAATTATGGCTTTCAAAACATTTTACTTGTTAGGCACAACTTCTTGCAATTCATTTAGAATGCATGTTACTTGTAGTCATAGCATTCTGATAGTCTGGTTAATATACATAAAGTTCGCAAAACAGTTCCTGACCCTTAGTAATGTGTAATCATTGCTGGTGGTGATGAGGATGATAAGAGAAATAGGCATTTTTATTAGGGCAGGGACTAGGGTGGCACAAGTAGCCCTGGTGGGAACCTGAGACTGAGAGCCTCCTCAGATTTTGTACCCTGAGCACCTCATTTTATTTACCCGTATAAGTTACTAATCCTATTTTTAGAATATCTCATAACTGCATAATTACTAGCTATGAAGTTTCCACACATAGCCATAATGTGTTAATTATGGATGCCCATTAGAATTTATATTTGGGACATGAAGAAGGGACAAAACTTTGTGACTATATTAATATACACATTTAACAGACATTTAAAATGTGCAAATACAATGTTTACATACACAAAATAATGCATGTATCTAAATACTGTGTGTGTATATATATATATGTGTGTGTGTGTGTGTATATATTATATTTACCCTATCTGACATATGACTTAGGATATCTATTTACAGAAATATTATCACGTTACCAAATTATATACATTATGTATGTGTAAAAACTCACTAAAGTAGATGTCTTGTAACATACAGAACTTTTTCTGCTTCCTAAGGAAATAGCAATTGCAAAGTTTCCTCCTTGAAGGAATTGGCAGCATCGAATCATGCCCTCTGCTTAACCCATGCCTCAGAGTTAATCTGATTTGCCAGGACCACAATGTAAGCCTGAGGAATGGCACGGGCTAGACCTTAGATCTTCAGCACCTCGCGGATTGGAAGTGAAAACTGTCACCACACCTTTTTAATATTTCTTCCTCCAGTCTGACATTGTTAAGGCTCCAGCTGATGAAAGAATGGAAGGTGTGGTCTTGGGGTGCGGTGGGGGAAGCCGGGCAGCATCTCCCTACTCCCCTCCCCTCCACAGCCCAGCCCACAGCGCTTCTCCAGGGAGACAGTGTGTCTGTGCGCCCACATCTCCAAATGGGTAAATTAGAGTTACGTGTAGGCGTGCTTAAATAAATAGGCCTCTGCCTTTTTTTCAAGACATTGTAAAAGAGAGGGTTCAAATTGTCAAATAATTGGATCTTCTATTTGTGATTAGGCTTTCTACTTCTTCTTCTTCTTCTTCTTCTTCCTTTTGAAGTTGATAACTGAATCCCTATTTGAAGACAGAAATTACAGGGGCCGTGGCAATTGGACAACCAGAAAATCTGGCAGGAGCCATGTAACTACTTGTTTTATATTAGCCAGGTCATATATGAATTCTTTCTCCATTTAAACATTTAACATAGCAAATAAGGCTACTATTCCTTTAAAGGGCCCCACACTCCTCATCCTAGTTTTCTTCCGGCTTGATGAATACCAGTCTAGAAATTCCTCTGCATGTTGACATATTATATATAGATCCAAGCCGGGCTCGGTGGCTCAGCCTGTAATCCCGCGCCTTTGGGAGGCTGAGGTGAGTGGATTGCCTGAGCCCGCGGGTTCGAGACCCGCCTGGGCAGCGAGACCTCATCTCTACAATAAATCAAAAAATAAGCCGGGCGTGGTAGTGCACGCCTGTAATTCTGGTTACTAGGAAGGCTGTGGTGGAAGGATCGCCGGAGCCCAGCAGGTCGAGGCTGCGGTGGCCGGGAGCGGCCACTGCACTCCAGTCTGGGCGACAGAGTGAGATAAATAGTAGTATTTGTGTGTGTGTGTGTTTATGTGTTGTATAAGAATGGAATTACTTTGGATAAACTTTTCAGTGTCTTTCTTTTTCTCCCATTGAACTCCATGGCTTTGGAGCTCTTCCCATGATGACACATAAGAAATATAGCTAGTTCTCTTTAGCTGAAGCATCACACATTTTCTATAGTGTGTTTATACAGGACTTTATGTAACCAAGATTGTACTGAACACAAGGAATAAAACTTAGTATTTGTTGAACACATAAATAAATACAATTCCTTATGTGAGCAACAAAAGGGAAAAATATCTTTTTTTTTTTTTTTTTGAGTTGGAATCTCACTCTGTCACCCAGACTGGAGTGCAGTGGCTGCTCCCAGTCACCTAAGCCTCTACCTGCTGGGCTCCGACGATCCTTTCACCTCAGCCTTCCAAGTAACAGGGATTACAGGTGTGCGCTATCATACCTCGCTAATTTTTTAAAATTTATTGTAGAGACGAGGTCTCACCAAGTTGCTCAGGTGGGTCTTGAACCCGTGGGCTCAGGCAATCCACCTGCCTCGGCCTCCCAAAGTCCTGGAATTACAGGCTGAGCCACTAAACCCAGCCAGGAAAAATATCTTTAAACATGGATACTCTGTGATGGATGCCATCAAGAGTTGACTATATCCTGCAAGTTGTCATAGAATAATTTCCTCACATGATACCAGTCATTACAAGTAGTCACTCATTAGACACTGTAAGCATTTCACATACATTTTCTCATTATAATGCAGATATTATTTTTATTATCTTCATTTTACTAATGGGAAAATTAAGGCTCATTGAGGTTCTGTAACTTGCCCACACCCCACTTCTAGTAAGGGGTGAAACTTGCTTTCAAACCCAGACACCAAGGTCCTAGTGATTCTCCACTCTGGCTTTTCCTTATTTTTACAATTTAAAGAGAAAGAGAAGGAGAAAGGACTTTTTGTGTTCTCTGCTTCTGTTTTCATCTTTTGCCTTCTACATTTCTACATTTATATGTACACATCTGAAGATAGAAAGGGTTATGGGATGTGGATAGGAAGCAGTATGGATAGAGAGGACAAGACCAGAAGGCCAAGTATAGTCCAGGGGAGCTATTAACGGCAGTACATGGAAAAAAGGAAATAAGAATCCTTCAAATTTCAGGCAGCTTAAGTTTAAATTTTTAAAAGATCTATCAGTGTAAAGGCTGCTGTTGCTTGGCATAAGAACATTAAACTGTGGAGTGGTCTTTGACTCACCCCCTTCCATGTATTAACCAAAAAGCAGGCAAAGTTAGGGAATGCAGGAAAGCAATGTAGCCATAACTGTATTGTGATATTAAATATGTGTGATTTTTATTGGTGACAAAATCACATGTACTATTTTTTTTGCCTACCATCATAATTGAAGGGAATAAGATTTCAGAGACTATTGAAAAATAAAAAGTTAATGCTTTCCCATCTCAGTTCACAAATCTTCCTGAATACTAACCAAGATGTTCATGGGCCCAAGGTTAAGAACTTTCCAATTGGATGTCATTGTTCCTGGGTCATGTGATCAGGCCCACCAGGTGAATGATTGTAAACCATTTGTAATAATTCCATTCCTTTTGCCTGTGGTAGTTTTAGGCATTGGCTACATCTGGCTAAAGAAACACTGTCAGAGACCTGCTGGGGGAAGGGAGGAGAGAGAAGGAACAGGATAGCACCTGAGGAGAGTTTATTTGCTTTTAAAAAATGAACTGCAAGACCTGGTGCTATAGCTCATGCCTGTAATCCCAGTTCTTTGGGAGGCTGAGGTAGAAGGATCGCTTGAGCCTAGGAGTTCAGGACCAGTCTGGGCAGCAAAGCAAGACCTCGTCTCTACAAAAAAATAAAAAAATTAGTTGAGTGTAATGGCGCACACCTGTAGTCCCAGCTACTTGGAAGGCTGCGGTAGAAGGATCGCCTGAGCTTAAGAGGTAGAGGCTATGATTGTGCCACTGCTGCATTCCAGCCTGGCCACGGTGAGACCCCAACTCAAAAAAAAAGAACTGCAGTGGCCATTTAACTCCCTTAAGAGGATCCAGTCTAAGCAGACAGACTCCCAAGACATACGCCCAAGCATGACGGGAAGACCCAACCTTGATGATGAGGTTGAGCAACTGACCTACATGCTCCTGGAGCCACCCTGCCTTTGGGCCTTATTTTGTTTATTATGTAAATAATAACATATTAAATATATTATGCCTATTACATTAGATAATAAACTTCTTACTGTTTGAGTTCTTTTTAATTAGTCCTTTTTTTATTAGCAATTGAAGTATCCACACATCTACATACTGCATCCTGTGGACCCTGCCTATCTCTCTAATTTTACCAGTCATTCTAAATGTGATGCTTTCTCTCCTCCCTCGCCCCCATCCCCTATCATGTTTTGTTTTTCTGTTATTTATTTGCAGACCTTATTTCAACTTGCACTTAATAAATATTTTCTTGGGTTTATTTATCTACTTCCTTTTTTTCTCATTAGACTGCAGACTCCATGAGGGCAGATGCCGTATTATCATTGTATTCCGAGCACTAATGGGCATGGTAAGTACATGTTGAATAAGTAAAAGCCTCATTCCAGCACACAGAAGAAGGTGGGCTATAACTGCCCAGGAGACGATGTCTTAGCACCCTCTCCCAGATTACTCTTAATAGTGTTCTGGCATTTTAAATGAACAAATAAAAATCTAACTCAAGGATCATAAATTGCAGAAGAAATTGAAACAGTGAAGATAGGACAGTTTAACAGAGTGAGAAAATAAATAACTAGTTTAAGTACAAATAGGTAGACAATTATAGTATTTTATAAGAAACCTACTGATTTGTAGATATGGAGTACACCCATGTACTTCACTACATTTGTTAATTCTAGTTTTTTCCAATGTATCCTTATATTGTCTAACAGTGTAATCTACAATGTGATAAATATATTCGTTCTTCCAATTGTTATGTTTCATTTCTAGTTCATATCTTACTACATCACTCAGAACTTCCAGAACAATTTGGAATAATGATAGCCTTAAGGAGTGTTTGTCTTCTTCTCAGTTTTAATAGGAATGTCTCTATTGGCTGTTGATGTTGACTCTGTTTGTGATATTGTAAAGAAACTCATATTAAGGAAGTATTGTTCTATTCCTGAAAGATGCTTAATTATGGTACCAGTTGGACTCATGTAAAGAGGTATAACAGATTTCAGGTGGGGTTTTGTTTTTTTTTTTGACATTCTGTGATACTCTGGTTTATTTTCATATGCAAAATTATATTGATGATAAAATTTGGCTTTCTCTTTTATCTTGTCTCATTTTTCTATGTAAGTATTTATGAACATCCTATCTTACTGCTGAATGGTAGAGCTATGACTGCAGAGATAATAAAATGGACTGGTGGTCAGGCGCGGTGGTTCATGCCTATAATTCCAGCATTTTAGGAGGTCTAGGTGAGAGGACTGCCTGAGCCCAGGAGTTTGAGACCAGCCTGGGCAACTTGGTGAGACCTCATCTCTACAATAAATTAAAAAAATTAGCTGGGTGTGGAGGTGCATGCTTGTAATTCCAGATTCTTGGAAGGCTGAGGTGGAAGGATCACCTGAGGTCGAGTCTGTGGTGGCCGTGAGCATGCCATTGCACTCCAGTCTGGGCGACAGAGTGAGATTCCAATTCCAAAAATAAAAAATAAAAAAGGGACCAGCTACGTGACCCATGCAAGTATTGAGCATTGTGGCTGAAGAATGATGACTGAATATACTGCTCCTTCCTAATATGAATTATGTATCTATATATATTTTAGTATATACTACCTATACCTACTGCTTAAGGAGTACTTACTTTGTGTCAGCCCTATGCAGGTCACTTTATATGGTTGATTTAATTTAATACTCATAATATTTCATGAGGTAGGAGCTACTATCATTTTTCCCATTTTACAGATGACAAAATTGTGTCTTAAGGAAGTCCGGTCCATTCGCCTCAAATAACACATCTTGTCAGTGGTAAACAGGGATTTGGACCTTGGAATTTGACTCCATGTCTTGTGCTATTACTACTTCCTGTGCTACCAATAAACTAAATTTATTTAAATTTTATTTTTAAATCTATTGGAAGTTTATTAATTGCAAGAATCCACAGGAAGAAGTCAGTAGGTTGGACCCAATCTCAAAATGAAATGAAATAACAGTAAATATGCATAACTGGATGTCATAAGATAGTGGCCTTTTAAAGCACTTTGTAGAGCAAATGACACATTCAAATGGGAGAACATCGTGATAGATTCTCTTTTATTTTAACATTTATAAGTGATGCTTGCCCTAAAAAAATCCCTGGGTTGCTGAGAAACTAATGATTATCAGAACTTCCTTAGTAATGAGTTTGTATAATGTTTCAAGTCTACATGTACCACAAAGGTTATCTAGAATTTCCAGTGTAATATTGTTTTCCTGAGTTATGGTAATGAATCCACATTTGTTTATTATCATTTATACTCACTACTAACACATTATCGAAATGAACTCAGAGTGCTTACATTTTCATTAGAATGTTAAGGTTTAAAAAAAATTCTTTTAGAAAACAGCAACCTACAAACAACTGGAACTGAAAACATCATAGTCATTACCCACATTTAGATTCCAAAAGGACAAAATGATCTCATAAAGAGTGCTACTTAAAACAATGACAAAATTCTAGTTGACGTGATAAATGATGAAATCTTCTGAAATGCAATAAAATCATAAAACGAAACATTTCACCCTTTAACCCCCCCTCAAAAATACTGTTTGAATTAATATTTGGGATTATGATCTTGAGAAATTGCTTGCAAGACTTTTTTGGTTTTTTCCTAGTGCTTACTAAATCTCATGGCCTCCTATCATATTCTTGTGGCACATATTCCACATTTAACTTAGATCATCTGGGCCAGCTCAGGCCAATGCTTTGTTGTGACAAGCACACAGAGACATCACCGTGTTTACAGTCCCAGCAAGGGGTACCATCCAAGCTACTCTGAATAGAGGAAGTGCTTGTGTCCTTATTGTGAGTATAACTTTGATCAAATTAATTTTATGAAAGTAAATGTGATCATAAGAGATTAAATGAAGACCGAATACTCTACATAAGGATTCTTTCCACATCCATAGCAAATTTCCTTTCAAAATTTAGCTTCCTTTGTGCATTTAAAGTGTGATTTGATTTATGAAAATTTTTAGAACAAAGCTGTTGCAGAAAATACTACTTCTAAAATTTAAATCATTCAACAAATAGTAATTAAGTTCCTCCTATATGTCAGTGGTTATGAATTTCATGCTTTAACATAAGTTTTCTTAGTTCAGCCTTACAACAACAATGTGAGGTAGATATAATTTCTGGTTTACAAAACAACATGCTAAGGCTCACAGAACCAAGTAGAGGACAAAGCTGAGTCTTATTTACCTTTGTAGTCTGCATGCTCAGTAGAGGGCTTGGTACATGGTGAGAGGAACCGCAGAACTCAGGCGGTAAACACATGGTGGAAATGGATTAAAATCTGAGCTAGCTAACTCCAGTTCCAGTGTTCTTTCTACTATATCATCCTGCCTTTAATAGTATTTCACATGTCAGTAGTAAATGAGGAGGCTTTATTAAGTAAAGCCAACTAAAATGAAAGTTAAGAAGGCACATCTGAAATGAGGTGGGCCGAATCATATAGAAAGCTATTATACTGGAATTAGTGCACCTTCATAATATTGTTCTACTACTGTAGTCATAGCAACAAAAGAAAGGCCATTCATTCAAAGATAAGCCTGACTGCTGATTTTTGGCTGCAGATGTGGCTAAAGTGACCCATGAGTGACCAAAGTTCTAAAGACTTCTGTTTCCAGCAATGGCAGACTAGGTAATTTGAATCAACTTTCTGTTAGAAATGATGGACAAATTTTTTTGTTTGTTTTTTGAGTCTACCACCTAGGCTGGAGTGCAGCGGCATGATCACAGCTCACCACAGCCTCCACCTGCTGGGCTCAGGCAATCCTGCCTCAGCCTCTTGTGTAGGTGGGACTACAGGCGTGTGCCACCACATCCACTTATTTTTTGGATTTTTGTAGAGATGGGATCTCACTATGGTTCCCTAGATGGGTCTCAATTGTCCAGGTTCAAGCAATCCTCCAGCCTCAGCCTTCTGAAGTGCTGGGATTACAGGTGTGAGCCACCTTACCTGGCAGCTGGACAAAATATTTTTTAAAAATTTTGAGGCCAGGCTCGGTGGCTCAGCCTGTAATTCAGCACTGTGGGAGGCCGAGGCGAGTGAACTGCCTGAGCGCATAGGTTCAAGACCAGTCTGGGCAACTTGCTGAGACCTCATCTCTACTATAAATCAAAAATTAGCCGGGCACGGTAGTGTGTACCTGTGGTTCCGGTTACTTGGAAGGCTGAAGCTGAAGGATCGCTGGAGCCCACCAGGTTGACACTGGGGTGGCCATGAACATGCCACTGCCCTTCAGCCTGGGTGACGGAGTGAGACTCCAACTCAGAGTGAGACTCCAACTCAAAAAAAAAAAAAAAAAAAAAAAAAATATATATATATATATATTTTGGAAAATATATATATTAGACTATTAACAAGATAGTAAAGAATTATTGTCTAGGATATAGAGGAAAATGGAGGCACAGGGAGGTAAACCCAGCACCTAGGGTCACATTTCTTTTGGGGACATTTGTCAGTTCTGGAGGAGATATTGAGAGCCTGAGAAACTGATCAGTGCTTTTGATAGCTTCATAGTGCTAGGGTAGGAATTCAAGTCCAGGGTTTGCCAAGTCTTTTGTGACCCTGGTGAAGCTGCCTCAATTAAGGTTGTATATTGAAAGTTCATACTCAGAATATAAGGGTAAACCCAATGTAGACAGAAACTCTTAGCGAGTTCAATTTAGTTTTAAATTATCTCAATCACTGAAATTGGAATGAGGTTGTCTCAAATCACTAGTGTCTCCAACTCTCTGATAGAGGCACACAGAAAACGTCTTTGGTGAAAGAAGGTATTATTCTTGGTCACAGATTGCCTCTATAAACAATTCAGTAAATATAATGTATAACACAAAATAACTAGGCACACAAGGTAATACAACTTTATGAACAAAACTCAACAAAACAACAGATAATAGGTAAAGACCCACAGAGGACTCCAGATATTATAGTTATCAGACATAGACTTTAAAATACATATTGCTGGGAGGATACAACATCAATAAGGGTACCTTATCTCAAACCAGGGAAAGTGGAGAACAAAGGGAGGCCCAAACTTTACCTGTATGATGACCACTTGTATACCTAATTCTGAATTGAACCACATATCTTTAAAATAAATAAAAAAAGAAAAATTTTAAAAAGTAAAATACATATTACTTACTATAATCAAGGAGATAATACAAGATTAGAATTTAAGCATAAAATTGGAACTTTATATGATGCAACAAAATAAAAACACAAAAATAAAAATTGAGACTACAATAAATGTGTTTGTACATTAGACATATGTGAAGAGAGATTTAGAAAACTAGATGACAGGTCAAAAGAAAATATACAAAACAATTACGGAGAAAGAGTAAGAATGGCTAAGAATTATAGAGGATACTATAAGAAGAGCTAACATACATATTATAGGAATTCCATAAGATTGAGAAGAGAGAACAAGGGCCAAAAATAGTATTTGAAAGGTAATGACTGAGAACTTTCCAAAACTCATGAAAGAAATCAAGCAACAGATTCAAAAAGATCCGGAAACCACAGGGAGTATATTTTTTTTAAAAATCTAATCTAGGCACAACAAAGACAACCCCCCCAAACCCAAAGAGAATACATTTTTAAAAAACATAAATCCTTTCCACACATGAAAACCTTTGTTAGATTTCCAGTCATAGCCACTACCTATAAAGCTCATCTTCTTTTGGGATTTTGTATCTGATCTATCCTTTTTTGGAGGATCTTTGATTTTTTTGTAGGTAAATTTCATTGCTCTTGGTAGGGGATGGTTTAATTTTTTCTTTTAGTGAGAATGGCAGGGGAAGATTCATGAGTTAACCAAATTAGCTGCTTAAATACTAAGGTAGCAATTCCAATATTCCTAACTATGTAAGGAATGGAATTTCTTTGAGGTGATAGGAAGGAAGAAGTTGACAAAGAAGGTTTTTTTTGTTTGTTTTTTGTTTTTAACTAGCTGTAGTGGGGTTCACTAAGGAAAAAAGACAATGTAAGTGAATTATTTAAGATTTGTTTATGGACTATTTCCAAAACAAAAAAGATGGAAACAGTATAAAGTAAGACATTTAAAAGTGAAAAAGACATAAACAGTTGTTAGTTTTCTGGACCAGAGCTAAGGCAAGGGACAATAAGTATGGATTCAAGTACTCTGGATAAAAATAAAGAGGAGTAAACACAAGGTAACATAGCTTTAAGTTTTAATTTTTTTGAAACACAGAACATACAGATTTACTTACAAAGGCAATATTTTTCCTGGGGATTAAGTAAAAGAGACAACAAAAGTCACTTAGAAAGCACTGAATTTGCAGGCAAGACAATTGGGTTCAGTTCTAACTCTGCTACTCATTAACAGCTCAGTTAATCTCTATGAGTCGCAGTGACTTCTAAAAAAAAGGAAGATAACAATAGTTGACCTCCCTACCTCCTTCAATTGTGAAGATACATTCACGTTGGAAATGATAGATGAAATAATATTAAGAAAAATTTGAGCTCCTAGGGAGGCGAGGGGTTGGGAAAATGTACCTGCTTTTTAAATGACTTCAGGAATGAAAGTTGAATTTTATCCAGCATTCTGAGTACAGAGAAGAATGCAGCCCCAACATAATCCTGAAAAGTGAAAAAGAAATATTAAGAATGAAGATAGGCTGGGCTCGGTGGGTCATGTAATCCCAGCACTTTGGGAGGCCGAGGTGAGTGCATTGCCTGAGCCCACAGGTTCAAGACCAGCCCGGGCAACTTGGTGAGACTTCGTCTCTACAATAAATCAAAAATTAGCCAGGCGTAGCAGCGTGCGCCTGTAGTTCCAGCTACTTGGAAGGCTGAGGCAGAAAGATCGCCTGAGCCCAGGAGGTGGACACTGGGGTGGCCATGAGCGTGCGTGCCACTGCTCTCCAGCCTGGGCTCTAACTCAAAAAAAAAAAAAAAAAAAAGAATGAAGATAAGCAAATGTTGTCCCAATATTTATAAAGTGTATATGGGTGGAGGGAAGGAAGAACATGAATTCTAGGAACAAAAACCTAAATTATATTGATCTTTGGTAAGATTCTATAGTGAATCTTGAGACAATTTGTTAGTTTAGGAAAGAAAGTTGCAATTACCAGCTGTCAATATGAGTTCACCAAGAGCAATTTAAAATAGCTATTCTTTCTGCTCATAATATGTTACCATTGGTAGGTTGGAGGAATGCATCATGCTTCTAGCAAAATAGCTCACAAAGTTTCTGGGTATCACTGAGAACAAGAAGAAGAAGTTGTTAACTTTTAAAAAGAACCTAAACTTCATAAATTTAGAAAAGGAGAAAACTTATTTCTTATAAAGTGTTACAGCCTGCAAAGTGGTGGCCATCCCTGACGCTGGGAAACCTGCCTCCAGCCAAGCCCAGAGACAGGCACTTTGAAGAAGGAGGGGTTGGGATAAGAGCTTTATACTGAAAGGAATGGCTAAAAATACATATTTAAGAGGTTACAAGAGGAGTGATGAATATTCATGAAGTGGTCCTGACAAATGCATTAAACAAATATCCATGTAACATATGACCCATGTTTACTTTGGGGTGTTTACATTTAAATGTATTAAATGTATGACATTTCGGTCCTGTATATCAAAAGGTCTCTTCAGGACACAAAGGCACGCAAGTGTGTGATTTCTGTAAACCCGCCAGAACAAGTCCATGATTAGTAGTCTTATTATCAGAAGAAAGGAACTGAAATCAGTCTCTTGTCCAATCAAAGCTGTAGCTATGGCTGGTGAAATACGGGTCCAGTTAGTCAGCATCTATCAGCTGGATGAATTGTAACTATTTTTAATATTGCTTATCTTGAGGTCAGTGCTTGCCTAGCTGCTAGAGAAAAAGGAAAACCTGTGGCAATTAGAAGTTTATTCTTTAGGGGGTGGGTACTTAACACTTGCCTGGCATGGCCTTAGGTTCTGTTTATAATTTGGTATCTTTTGCCATAAAGAGTCTGTTCTTTTGGACTTATAATCTCTATATTAACGTTAATACTGGTCAGTTGTTGTGTCTAGCCTCCAATAGGAAGGGGCCTATAATAAGGCATGTCTGACCTGTTCTATCCTGGCTGGGAACAAAGTTTTTAAGTTTTGGAGGGGAAGACCTCATTGGCCACAGGGGGGTCTGTTCAGTTAGTACTGAGCTTAGTATTTTATTTTTAGTTGACAGGGTCAAGAAGATAAAATAATTAGGTAGATTTATAATTGGTTGAAGGCCTGTATCTCAGAATCTCCCACTAATGAGCAACCAGGTGGCAAAGTTTTAGCTGGCATGCTGCATGGGTCCATTCAACTTCTTAAATTACCAACTTGAAGATGTGCTTACTTCACTTTCACATGCTATAAAGGAAGTTAAGTGTTGAGGGATAAAATGAGATCCACGAAAGGCCAGGTGTGGTGACACATGCCTGTAGTACCAGCTATTTGGGATGCTGAGGCAGGAAGATGGCTTGAGCCCAGGAGTCTGAGTCCAGCCCTGGTAACATAGTGAGACCTGTCTCTAAAAAAAAAAAAAAAAAAGTACAACTCCCCAAAGATCTTGACAGCCTAGAAGAAACAGTGAACTGAAGAGAATACATTTAATAGGGATAAATAAATGCAAAGGAAACATTTCTCTTACATTAAAAATCAACTAATCAACTGCACAGGATGGTGGAGATTTGGCTTAAATGCAGTTTATATGAACAAAAGCCTCAGGGTTTTAGTTGGCAGCTAGGGCAACATGAGCAAGTCATGTGATTTGCCATAAAAACATCCCTCCAAACAAACAAAAATCCTTTCTTCTTAGGCCAGACTAAGAGAAATAGCTTGTCTGGACCAAGAAAATAATGGTTCTTCTATACTTGGAATCAACTGACTGACATCTGGAAGATGGTAACACAAGGGATGCCACATTTTAAGAGGGGCATTGGCAAAGTGGAGCTGACCAGAGGAGGGTGATCAGAATGTTCAAAGGTCTGGAAACAATCCCATGAAAAACAGCTAGAAGATCTTGGTTTATTTTGCTTGGAAAAGGGGATGGTATGGGTCTGTGTTTACAAGGGGAGATAACATATCTGTAAAGAATTTAGCACAGGGCACTATACTTAGTAAACACCTAATAAATGACAACTGTCATTATGATTCCAATAATAGAAGGCTTGAACATTCTATGTAGTCTCAAAAGGCAACACTCATGACGATGTGTGGAAATTATGGGACACTGTTTATTTTGATATAGAGAAGGAAGAACTTTCGCAACTTTACAAAGATGTAACAGACTGTTTTCATAATTTAGTCATAACCTGAGATATTGTTGAAACTTCTGTGTCTTTATAATAACCATAATGATCTGAAGAGGTACAACTAGTTGGTATTATTAGTCATCCATGACTTATAAACAGACCATGTTCTATCAGTTGGCCATTTCTGAATGACAAGCTTGTGTACTGAAATAAGACACTTCATTAGTACTGAATATGTTCTTTGTCTGAGTGGGAGACATATTTGCAGATGGTAGAACATAATTTTCTTTTTGTTTTTTTAAGAAATAAAACATTTTGCAGGAGAATGTTAATATAATTAGCATATAATAGCACTCAATAAATATTTATTTAATGAGTTAATTATCAAGACCAAAAGTAATTTTCGTTGTCACTATCCTGTAAATGACTGAAATTCCCAAATAGAACTTGGCAATGAGGAAATCATCTTTTTTCTCCTCATATCAGAGAAGTCTTTTCTCCTATTGTGGAATGCATGTGTGCATGTATATGTGTGTGTGTGTGTGTGTGTGTGTGTGTGTGTGTGTGTGTGTGTGTGTGTGTGTGTATGAGCTTAATCTTCCTCATGCAGAGAACTGTTCCTGCCTGGAGGTAAGGGAATCACCAATGGCCTTGTCTGAGATGAGGTGTGCCTTGGCATGTAACGAGCACTTCTGCCATCACTTATTCCTTCAAAGCAAAATGGAAATCTCTTTTTCTTTCTTCTTCTCTTGATGCACATTTTGGGAGGCAGTAGGCAGGCACAACTTTTGTATTGTTGATTGACAAACTTGAGAGCAGGGTTTCTATTGCTGGTTGTATAGAAGTGGCCAATAGCTTGTTTGTTTCGTTTTGTTTTTTCTCAAGGGACATTTTTTTTTTTTTGAGTTGGAGTCTCACTCTGTTGCCCAGACTAGAGTGCAGTGGCCGCTCCCGGCCACCGCAGCCTCGACCTGCTGGGCTCCAGCGATCCTTCCACCTCAGCCTTCCAAGTAGCTGGAATTACAGGCACGCGCTACCATGCCTGGCTAATTTTTGATTTATTGTAGAGATGAAGTCTCACCAAATTGCCCAGGCGGGTCTCAAACCCGTGGGCTCAGGCACTCCACTCACCTCAGTCTCCCAAAGGCACGGGATTACAGGCTGAGCCACCGAGCCCGGCTTCAAGGGACATTTTAACAATCATCATTAATAATAGTCAATATCCACTGGGCTGTTATGCTATGAAGGAGGGTCTCGGGTAAATTCAGCTCCATGCCCCTCACTTAACCAATCACCTTGTTTTCTAGATACTAGATCAAATGATCTGACATTAAAGGTCAGATAATTTTGATGGATATAAGATGCACACCTACCATCTCTACTTAAATCTATTCATGGTCAGTGATATCATAGATGCATTTGATCTCTCAGGTTTAAAGAACTTTAGAGATCATGTAGTTTTATATCATTCCATTAAGTGATGTTGAAGGAAACAACTAGAGACCCAGATGGAGGGTTCACCATCAGGCTTAGCCTATATACTTTATAAGTTTTCTAAGAAATAGGATGGAAATAATACTGGTTTTTAAACCTGTATCTTATTCTACAAGAGGTGGTTTGGGGATCAGCTTCTGAGGCTCAATGGGAAGAAAATAGGTCTATGTTAGAGGCAACAGATGGAGCCATGGTGAGATACTCAGATGCTAGTGAGATTTATTTTTACTACTTGTAAGTGGAATTGTGAGGGAGGTGTTTTAAAATATAGTGAGATTCCTTTTAAGTAAGCAGTTAGGAATAGCATTAAAGTTTATTCTTTAGAAATTCTGTTCAGTTTAGAAATTATGACAATTAGATAAAGTTGTTCATATTGCCTGTTACCAGTGATAGTAACAACTTCCTTTTTTTTCCTCTCTTAAATTTTGAAAGTTGACCAAAAAGGCAATAATTAAATAGATTGAGAAAGCATCAAGTTACAAGAACAAGGAAGAAGCTTATCTATGTTTTGTGCTTGGGACTATGTTGGAGGTAACAATATATCCTAAAATACCTTCTAATGTGATTCTCTCACTCACGTATGAGTTTTAGAATTTCCTTTCTTCAATTTATATTGCTTTATTTCCCATGGTGCCATATACCTTGTTTTTGTTTGTTTTTCTTTTGCAGTTATTTACATCCTTCCAGGATTAAAGAGTATTGGTCATTTTTATAGCTGATTTATATGACCTTAACTCCAAATTTTTATCGTTCTTTAAAGTGAATTTTTAGAATATGTGGGGACTATTTGAGCACATTCTTTGATTATACTCAATGTCTCACAAGGTGGCCTACAATGTTTAGAATGAAAACTCTGCTGAGGTTATTTTGGTCTCTGCAGCAGGGAGAGTGATTTTTATTGCCATTTGTGTTAGCACTGAGACTAGGAGCCTTTAAGAAAGTTGAGAAATTTCTGATTTGATGTCAACAGTTAATGGAAACATGAAAACCAGTTTAAATATCCTTTTTTGAGATTAAATTATCTGAAATGCTAAGATGCTAGCTGTAATCTTGTTTCTTTGCACCTACTTTCAATCTTTAAACACAGCAACTTAATAATCAAGATAAGTGATTTGGAAAAAAACAGTAATGGTTTATAATTGAGGCCAGCATAGTTATGGGACTAAAATGCTTTTTAAGTGGCATGCAGTCTAGGAAGTAAATTTTGGGTATCTTTGATGTTTCTTGACTATGATCTGAACAAATTGCCTGTGAATTATAACTGGAGGATTTTCTTATTATGATACCATGTCCTGTGCTTGGCATATAAAGGTAACCATTCTCTTGGGAGTAAAGAAATTCAGTGAGACCCTTTGCAATGCTAGCATTAGGAACCTTGATGAAGCCTAGTGTTCTAGTCCAACCAACTGCTCTGTAGATTTTATTGTGTATAGAATATGAACAGTAAATATATATATATATATATATATACGTGTGTGTGTGTGTGTGTGTGTGTGTGTGTGTATTTACATTTATTTCTCTCTCAACATTTTCCCTGTCCCCTACTTTCAGTCAACAGCCTGGTCCTCAGGGTTTCCTCTGCAATCCTTCTACCTCAGCCTCTTGAGTAGCTGGGACCATAGGCACATGCTACCACTCTTGGCTAATTACTATTATTATTTTTGGAGATAAGGTTTTGCTGTGTTGTCCAAGCTGGTCTTGAACTCCTGGTCTCAAGTGATCCTCCTGCCTTGGCCTCTCATGTGCTGGGATTACAGGAGTGAGCCACTGTACCCAACCACCTCAGAGTTTTCTTACTTCAGTGTTGGTGCAGAGTGGATAAAAGTGGGATGGGACAGGATGGTAACATGGAAGCTCCTTGAAGTCATGCTAATTCTCATCTTTTGTAAACGCCTCGGCTTACTTAAGCATTGTGCTTGGAAAAGTGGATGAAGAGGTGAGAGAAGGGATGCTTTGGAGGACAAAGGGAGAAGAAAGGGTTAATCTTTGAGGACAGAAGAAAGAAAGAACATGATCTCCAGGGCAGAGAGTAAAGTAGCAATACACGGTGGATTGAACCCATGCGCCCCAAGCCTTGTCAACATGTCAGTAAATGAATTTTAAAATGTTAAGCCCATAAGGACCAAGAGAACAGAAAGGGAGACAAGAGTTGATGAGAGATATCAATAACTTTTTAGAGAATAAAAAGTGAAAAAGTTGTAACAAATTTAGGAGACAAGGGATAATTGAAACCTACCTTTTTCTAGCGGGAGGTGACCAAAACAACAACCAAAACAGGCAGTTCACACCATAGAACACATGGCAAGTCTTAGAACTATAGGCACCAGGTATGGTGAAAGTAGAGGTGGAGGGTGGGGCTGAGCCAGGAAGATAAGATGTAATTAGACCCTCAAGACACCGATCTAGAGCAGGTAGTAGGAAGATGATAGAAAGAATATAGGATGATGAGGTCAAGGCAGTAGGTGATAGGTAGGAGAGAAGCATATGGATCTGTTGGAAAGTTTGTCAGTTTAAGACAGACCTGACAACTGAGCTGTGAAGAAACACCATCAGAAATCCACCTAGCAACTTGGGACAGGTAAAGAAAGATTGTTCTGAGGAAAACTGGCTCCAGTTGTCCTAGGAGAATCTGATAAGGGCTAAGAACATTCAAACCGAGTAAGAAGAGAGAAAGAATTTCCAAGTTACTGTTGAAATAATGAGTTTTCTTGTATTTACCCTCTACAAGTATAACTAGGAAAGAATGAATGATTTTTATGTGCAGATAAAACACAAAAGGGGAAATACAAGTGCCAAGTAAATATATGAAAAAATTTTTCGACTCGTGATCAAAGGAGATGCTTATACAAACAATGAGATGTCTGTTTCAACTACAAATTAGCAAAGAAGAAGAAGAATGAGAATACCTAATTCTGATCAGCTTTCATTTGAAGAAAGTGATTTGACAATATGTCTCAACAGCTTTAAATACTTTCACTCCTTTTGGCTCATAAATTCTGAGAATTTTACCCAAGGAAATAACTAGAAATGTAAATAAATGTGAATGATAAAATATGTTTGACATTTATTATCTTTAATAATTAAAAAATTTAGACAAACTAAATGTTTAACAATAACATCCTGGTAAATCATGTTACCTTGCTGCAGTGAAATATTATGCAGCCATTAAAATTTATGTTTACCAAGAGTTTATAAATTTGAAATATTGATGCACTTATATTAAACAGCATAAACATTTGTATATATAGTATGTTCTCAATTATGTAAAAGAAATCTGCAGAAAATGCTTGAAGGAAACATGCCAAAATAGAACAGTTGCTACATGTGCTTTTGAGCATAGGTGTTTTTATGTTTTTTAAAAATTTCTTTATTGAATATTTAAATTTTCTAAAGTTTTTTTAAAGGAATGCATGCCTTTGGAGAAGATCTGGAAAAATGACTATTATGTTTTTATGCTTTTTGTTAACTAACTTCAAACTCATCAGGAAAAGCGGATATAATGAATTTTTAGAGGTACAGTATTTTATTTTATTTTTTTATTTTTTATTTTATTTTTTTTGAGTTGGAGTCTCACTCTGTCGCCCAGACTAGAGTGCAGTGGCTGCTTCCGGCCACCGCAGCCTCGACCTGCTGGGCTCCGGCGATCCTTTCTCCTCAGCCTTCCGAGTAGCCGGAATTACAGGCATGCGCTACCATGCCCGGCTAATTTTTTGATTTATTGTAGAGATGAGGTCTCGCTGCCCCAGGCGGGTCTTGAACCCGTGGGCTCAGGCAATCCACTCACCTCAGCCTCCCAAAGGCGTGGGATTACAGGCTGAGCCACCGAGCCCGGCTCAAGGTACAGTATTCTAAAATCTGAATTTATGTTGACAAATGAGTAAACGAAGTATGATGAGTAGAATAATGCCCCTTCTAAAAATCTCCATGTCCTTCCTAATCCCCAGATCCTGTGATTATGTGAGGTTTCGTGGTCAAGAGGAATTAAGGTTGTAGATGAAATTAAGGTGTCCTAATCAGCTGATATTGAGATGGGGAGAGTAATCTGGATTTTCCTGGTGGGCTCACTGTCATTACAAGGATCCTCATAAGTGGAAGACGGAGGCAGAAGAAAGAGACCAGGGAAACGGCAGCGTGAGAAAGACTTGGCCTGACATTGCTGGCTTTGAAGACGGAGAAATGGGGTATGTGGGTGACATGTAGAAGCTAAAAAAAGCAGGGAAACAGATTCTCCCCTAGAACCTCCAGAAAAAAACCAGCCTTCTGACACCTTGATTTTAGTCCGGTGAGAACCATTTTAGACTATAGACATTCAAACTGTAAGTTAATAAATTTGGGTTGTTTTAAGCCAATAAAGTTATAGTAATTTGTTTCAGCATCAATAGGACACTAATACATACACAAACCATGATGACTGAAGCCAGAATCACTACTAAAATGACAAGTATGTGACTCAACATTTATGTAAAGGTTTGGAGTATACAAAATACTTTCAACATGCATTAGTTCATCTGATCCTCACAGCAATTGTGTAAAGGAGAAAGTACATGCTCCTCTTGATTTTGCAAGTGGGAAAACTAAAGCTTGGAGTAGTAAAACACCTAGTTAAAGGTTGCACAGGCAGAATTTGGATTTAGATCCTGACCTCTGACCCCAGTTCCCATGCTGTGGTCTGCCTCTTGCCAAGTGCCCCAAACAAGGTCAAGCAAAGAAGAGCAGAACTCTTTGCAAAATGTGGGACTCTACCTTGACCAAGTGCAGCAGAGAAAAGGAATGCTGTGAATAGTTGGTGTGTTAAGTTTATGGGATTTATTTTCTATACAACTTTTAAACAGAAAAAATAAAATAAAAGCTAACCATCTCAAATCTGTGGTCCAATTATTTTCTTTTCCTCCTCCAAGAAAGGGAAAGTGTTTACACATGAACAAATGGGGGAAATCCTAGGTTTCTTGGGGAGGATGATCTAGTCTGTAGCTTGGCTTGCCATATCCCCACCACTGTTGTCACTTTGCCCTTAATGCGTATGGCCATAAGACCATTAATAGTAATTCATGGTCACCTACATGAGACGATGGCAGTAGAAATGTTTTAAAAGGTGAAATCCAAGCCCTTGTGTGATAGTTAATTTTATGTATCCACTTGTCTGGGCCAGGAGGTGCCCAGACATGTGGTCAAACATTATCTTTGGGTGTGCCTGTGAGAGTGCTACTGGATGAGATAAACATTTAAATTGGTAGACTGAGTAAAGCAGACAGCTCTCCCTAACGTGGGTTGGCCTCATCCAATCAATTACAGACCTGAATAGAACTAAAGGCTGCATAAGAGACATCTCTGTTGTGTTTGAACTGGGACATCAGTCTTTTCCTGCCCTTGGACTGGGACTACACCTCTGACTCTCTTGAGTCTCCAGCTTGCTGCCTGCAGATCCTGAAACTTTTCAGTCTTTAGAGTTGTATAAGTCAATTCTTTATAATGTCTCTTTATAGATCTATCCTAATCTCATATATATTTTATTAGTTCTGTTTCTCTGGAGAACCTTGACTAATACACCTTGGGAATAACTAAATGTTAGTCAAAAGTGTCAGTGAGGATACGGGTTCAAACCCCAAATAAGCTCATTTGATCCTCTTGGTTTTCTCTTGATTATTCTGGAGGTAGCTAATCTCCTGACGTTCAACAATTTGGTGATACGCAACCTGAGGTGAAACAGCTGATGCTTTTTTGGAGAGCAAAAACAGACTTTGAGTATTTAGGGTGTTTTTTTTTTTTCTGCCAGGGCTTAGCTGAAACCTGGATTGGAGATGTAGTCAGATCCCAAAGCCTGGGCCTTGCCTGAGGCAGGGGCTGGGCAAAGTGTTGGGCGAGGGAGCTGCTCCATGGGTAGTGAGGAAATGAACCCAGAGTGTCTGTTGGCTGAATTTTTTTTGAGTCGGAGTCTCATTCTGTCATCCAGGCTGGAGTGCAGTGGCACGCTCATGGCATGCTGGGCTCAGGCATTCCTTTCACTTCAGCCTTCCAAGTAGCTGGAACCACAGGCTTGTGCCACCATGCCCAGCTAATTTTTTTGATTTATTGTATAGACGAAGTCTCATCAAGTTGCCTAGGCTGTTCTCAAACCTGTGGGCTCAGGCAATCCTCTCACCTCGGCCTCCCAAAGTGCTGGGATTATAGGCATGAGCCACCACGCCCAGCCAACAAGATTTTTTAAATAGACTTTTTTTTTCTAAGAGCAGTTTTAGTTTACACAACAAAATAGAGAGGAAGGGTACAGAGATTTCCCACTTATGCATAGCCTTCCCCATTGGCTGGTTTGATGATATGTTTCCTCCTTTTTTTTCTCCTTGTGTCTTCTCTTCATAGTCTTGACAACCATCATGGCCACAAATTACCTTGTAATTTGAGGCGGTTTACTTGGAGAAAATGGGCTGTGGAAGAGAGGCTGCTCCTTCTACTCTGCATGGGTGCCTCCGCCTGCCCTCCCTGCCCTCAATCTCCAGCTATAGCTCTGCTCTCCCTACATCTGTAGGCCTAGGTAGGAGGTATGAAGCCTGCCCTTCTTTCCCCTCTCTCACTTCCAGAGAGTTCATCATATAGACTCCCCTCCCTGGTGTGTAGAACCCAGATGTGACGCTCCAGTGATGACCTCTGGGTTCTGCTTCTATGCCCTGAGGGGCCCTAGGGCTCACTACCAGACTTGTGTTTCACACTACCAACTCTGCGGTGCTTCTGATCCACCCAGTAGGCCTCTTGCTTGATTTCTTCTCCACCCACCCCATGTTTAGAAAGCCAGGTTTCTACTTAAGTCCCATGCCCCAGTGTTCCCAAGAGGACCCAAGCCATTCCTGTAGCTATCCCTGAGCCCTCATCTTCAGGTGAACCTTCTCCCTTGTATAGACCCACAGATGCTGGGCACCTCGTCTCTGTGCATCATAGAGTTGTGGAGATGACTTCCTGATGGCCCCTGTGCCAATCATTTGCCTGAACTGAAGCCATCAGACCTCAAGCATCTCTGGTCTGATTGATCCTCTGTGTGAGCCTGGCTGAGTCCTAGTACCATCCTGCCTTTGAGGTAGAATATAGGTCATACCCAAGTCCTTCTCCTGCCTGTTATTTTGCTGCAAGCGTGGAGATAAGCTTGAAATCATTGCCAAGAGGCTCCAGAAACACAATACAGTATTAGAAAAAAATAGTGTATCAGAGGAAAATCAGCCCCTACCAATCTGTATCCTCCTGATACTTTTCTGAAACACCAAGGATTTGGCATTCCTGGAAACAGGGACTTAAAAGCCGGTCCTGCCCTGAGAAATGAGGTAGCTGTGAGGGAGGGGGGCAAGGACCCAATATATATTGAGCAGCTATACTTGCTGGGAGATTTGTTGTTTTTTTTTTTTGAGTTAGAGTCTCACTCTGTTGCCCAGGCTGGAGTGCAGAGGCACACTCACAGCCACCCCAGTGTTGACCTGCTGGGTTCCGGTGATCCTTCCACCTCAGCCTTCCAAGTAGTCAGAACTACAGGTGTGCGGTACCATGCCTGGCTAATTTTTTGATTTATTGTAGAGATAAGGTCTCAACAAGTTGCCCAGGCTGGTCTTGAACCTGTGGACTCAGGCAATCCACTCCCCTCAGCCTCCCAAAGTACTGGGATTACAGGCTGAGCCACCGAGCCCGGCTGCTGGAAGTTTTATATCTTTTGATTTAAAAATTTTCACAGTGCCCACACAAGGCAATGAATATTATTATTTTACAAATGAAGAAAGTGAAAATCTAAGAGCTAGAGTAAACTAGTATGCTGTGGAGTCAGGATTCAGATCTACATTATTCCAAAGAATACAGGATTATTCCTTCCCACATTAGACACATTTCTGTATCAGATGCTTACAAAACAAAAATAAAACAAAAAATATGGTACAAACCTTTAAGGTACTCAGTATGTAATAGTTGTGTATAGACTTCTTTCCTTTAAATTATCCATTTCTGGAAATGTAGGCTCCTTCTTTTCTGGCTATAGTTGGTGATGTATTGAACATCTTTCCTAGTAAGTGATAGAAAAGTGTTTTTATTAGATGCTTTGAGATGGAAGAAAGCCCTGACCACACTCTGGAGAGATACATTTCTAGATGCACTAGAAGTTTTTAGTAGCAAAACCCCTACTGTGTCAATTTTACATCATGGAGGCATTTCTGTCTCAACATTAGGATAAGGTATAAGAAACAAAATGAATGTACTGTCCAGACTTTCTTAATGAGGGGAGGAGTGTTCTTAGTATAAACCTTATATGCCTTCCCTGTGAAATAGTCAGCACATAATCCCACGTCATAAAGATAACTTTATTGTTGTTTTCTCACCGTTCCCTGTTACCCCTACAGAGTCTGTCCATGATCTGTGGAGGGTGTTGTCCTAGGTGGCCATTTCAGGGGCTCACTGCCAGGTGGTAGCAGGTGTAACTGATGCCGAGGCCCCCCTGCGCTGGCTGTATGTCATCTGAGGCTGTCTGACTTTGAATTGGATGAATCCTCAGTGAAAGCAGATGTGCACTCTTTTTCAAGGCCTTTCCAAAAGAGAAAAAAACAAAGGCTTCTATTGATAAAGGTGAAGTCAAAATTTGTTTCACCTGGAGACAGTGGTTCATATTGCCTTTGTAATGAATATGATCCTCTAACTCAGTGATTTTTAACCTTTCTTAGATTTCACATTCTTTTGAGAAGCTGTCAAAAGTGACTGACCTTTTAGAAAAAAAATGCACATATGCACATCCAAACAAAATTTTATACCATTTCAAGGAGTTCATGAAGCCACGGGAATATAAGGAACCAACCTATCCCTCTCCCCATGGCTCTATTCTAGTTTTCTTTCAATTATGAGAACATAGTGCATTTTTGGACTTGTGGTAATACAATATAGAACACCATATTTATTTTGGCATTCATAAAAATGAAATGTGTCTGGGACATTCCTTATCAGCTTATAATTCTGCTGCCTAAAAATGACTAATTAAGAAGAACTATTGGCCATTCTTTTTAATAACTGAGGCTTAGTAATTCAGGTTCCACACAAATGTATTTTACTCTTATCAGTTTTTACATGACTAGCATGGACAGGTGAGGGGGGGGGAAGGAGTGTGTATCAGAATTACCTGGAGGGATTTACAAATTATGCCCTTTCTTGTTCCTCCTCCGAAGATCTGAATGTTTGAGTGTCCCCCTGTTGGTACTCGGAGTTCCAGACCAACCAGAAGTCTCTATGATGCCTAGTGGAAATATGAAGACTTTCTAGCAGAAAGTAAAAACTCTATTACAATTTGGGCTGCTATATATACAGTTCCCAAGAGAGGGTAGATTCAGAGACGTCACAGACTTGGAGAATATTAGAATTGGGAAAAACAACATAAAGGTTGTGATTGTGAGTGGTAGCAAGAAACATTTTTCATCTTCATTTAGCACACACATACACACAACAGAAACGAGAGTTGTTCAAAACAATACCATGTACTGGATTCTGATTTTTCTATTCTATTTAAAAAGTACTGTACTGGCCAGCTGCGATGGCTCAAACCTGTAATCCCAGCACTTTGGGAGGCTGAGGTAAGGGGATTGCCTGAGCCCATGGGTTCGAGAGCAGCCTGAGCAAATTGGTGAGACCGCATCTCTACAGTAAATCAAAAAATTAGCCGGACATGGTAGCGTGCGCCTGTAGTTCCGGCCACTTGGAAGCCTGAGGTGGAAGGATTGATCCTGAGCCCAGCAGGTTGAGGCTGCAGTGGCCATGAGTGTGACACTGCACTCTAGCCTGGGCGATGGAGTGAGACTCCAACTCAAAAAAAAAAAAAAAAGAGTACTATACTAATTCCAAGCTACTAAATTTATGGGTTACAATCATAATTTGAGAAACTGATGTAGGTTAATGGTTTTCAAACTAAATTCTTGGAATTCTCTGATGAGGTGTTGTCTCTTGCTGCCTGTAGTAGGAATGAGGAGATGAAGGGATGGGATAAGGGAGAGTCACCATGGGTTAAACGCATGTTCCCCCCCATACCCCATTAGAGCAGTTTCATTCAAATTGTGGGGGTTTTTTTTGTTTTGGCAAATCATACTTATTTATTTTAAAATTTTATTTCCTTCCTTCCTTTCTTCCTTCCTTCCTTCCTTCCTTCCTTCCTTCCTTCCTTCCTTCCTTCCTTTGAGTTGAGGCCTCACTCTATCACTCAGGCAAGAGTGCAGTGGTATGATCACAGCTTACACAGCTTCGGCCTCCTGAGTTCAGGTGATCCTTCTGCCTCAGCCTCCGGAGTAACTGGAACTACAGGCATGCACTACCACGTCCAGCAATTGTTTGATTTTTTTTTTGGGGGGGGGGCTAGGGATAGGGTCTTGCTGTGTTGCCCAAGCAGCACTTGAATTTCAAGGCTCAAGCCATCCTCCCGCCTTGGCCTCCCAAAGTGCTAGGACTACAGGCATGAGCCACTGTGCCTGGCCTTTTAAACTTGTCCTAATATATTGGGTTTCTATATAATATTTCACTTTAAAAACATTAAAAACCACTGACTTAGCCCACCTCCCACTTTACATATGAGAAATTTAAATCCAAGATTAGGTAACTTATTTAAATCAGGCCAGCAGATAGTGACAGAGCACTGCTCTGACTGTTTTGCTATTTCATCTTCCTTTTGCTTTTACTTTTAATTTGTGACTATATGAATTTGGTAAAGCAAAAATCACCCATCCACCCTTTAGCACATCCTTCTGTCTGCTTCTGGTTTTAGACTTTCATAGCTATTTCCATAACTCAAAATGTCATGATTGTCTCTCCTCAACTTATTGCTTTTAGGCAATCCCATTGACCCCCCCAGCTATGAAGGGTGAGGGCTTAGCGCATCCTTCTCTCATTCCTACCCATCTCCTTTTTCTCTCCTCTCCACTCATGTTTTATGGTTATAATAGTATTTTCAGTTCTACAGTTAACTACCTATGTTATTTTAAATTAAAAAATGTAGTCTCCCCCTTTTTTTTCATACCCCGATCTTCTCATACCTATTCCATGACTTTTTCTATTGCGTCACTCCCACCACTTCTAAAAACAACACCAATACTGAGAAATGTTTGTTAAAAGTAAAATGAATTAAAATGTGATGTGCCTTCTTCAAAAAGCTAGAGAAACTTCACACTCTTTAGAGATATAAAGTATAGAAACATGAGGTTTGAACTAGATGAACTATGATCAATTTCCATAATACAAACACACACAATTACTGTCTGGTCCCTAGAAACCAAATATCCTGTGTGTTTCCAGCCTCCATTTCACGAAGCTTTGTACCTTCTCTTCAGTAAAAAAGAATAGGACTCAGTGAATAAGAATAGAACTAGTGAATGAAAATTTGACATGCCAGATTTGAGCTCAAAATAAGAGAGGGCTTTCTAATAAAGAGCCCTCCAGAGATGAATGGGGATGCCATGTCAGATAGTGAGTTCTCCATCACTGTACGTGTCCAAGCATGGGATAGATGGTCATTTGCCAAGGTTCTTGCAGAAGGATAAATGGCCTTTAAGTTATTTTCAACTCTGACACTTTGTGATTCAATGATATGTCTAACAAGTATGCTAGATCATTCATTCTCTGGAAATACTCATGACAATTCCAGTCCTTGGTTTTGTAACTGGTCATGTGGTCATAGCTGGCATTTATAATCACCTTCTACTATTCATTCTGTATTCCCTTTGCCTTCACCAAGTACCCCAGAGGGTCATGGTTCTTTACCTGGTGGGGTGGCCCCAAACCTTTATTCCTGAAGAGTGCAAGCCATTCATAGTCTTGCCTGTGTTAGTGTCATTTCGCATTGACCTTAATAACAAGGTATTATGGTCAAGAGTATGGCTCACATACTCTTCCTTATTTCTATTGTGGAGTAGTAGTCCGGTTTCCCTTTTGTAGTCTGTATCAATTACCTCAGCTAACAACATCACTCTCCTCTTGGCCTATTGACTCAGAGGCTTGAGGATTGCAAAGTGACTGGGTGGCTGAACTTCCAGTTCAATGGAATCATTGTGGTGTTCCTGGTGAAAATGTTTCTCCCTTTGGAACTAAGACCTCTAGGTCAGTGAAGCATAAAATCTCAGGAACAGGAAGCAAAAATTTTGCTAGTGGGTCACTAGGGTAATAGTAAGTGGTACCACTCTCATTTTCATTCGTTGAATCCTGGACCTGTGGATTCTGGCTATTAGAGAAACAGGGCCCTATTATTGGATGCTAATTCAGAGCCTATATAGCAATCTGGAGAACCTTGTTTCTGCAAGGTATTGCCACCTAGATGGCACTGTAACTGAGTCTTCAAAAGGCTGTTCCACTGTTCTATCAAGACAGCTGCCTCTGGATGATGGGGAGCATGGTAAGACCAGGACCATGGGCTTATTGCCATACTTCTTTCACTGTTAAGTGAGTTCCTTGGTCACAAACAATGCTGTGTGGAATACCATGACGGTTGGTAAGGCTTCAGATGGTAGTTTTGGCAGAAGTATTGTATTCAAGGAAGGAAAATTCATATCCAGAGAAAATGTCTATGCCAGTAAGGACAAAATGCTGTCCCTTTCATAATGGGAGTGGTCCAGTATAATCAGCCTGCCATCAGGTACCCAGCTTATCACCCCAGGGAATGGTTTTATATTGGGGGCTCAGTGTTGGTCTCTACTGCTGGCAGATTGGGCATTCAGCGGTGGCCATAGCCAAGTGAGACTTGATAAATGGAAGTCCATGTTACTGAGTCAACCCATTCATGATCTTCATCCCTACCACCATGGACACTTTGTTCATGAGCCCACTGGGCAATGAAGGAGTGACTGGGGAAAGAGGTTGACTGGTATCCACAGAACAGATCATCCTGTCCACTTGATGATTAAAGTCTTCCTTTGTTGAGGTAACCCTTTTGAGTATTCACATGGGACACAAATATCCTCACTTTTTCCCCCCCAATTCAGAGAGGTCTATCCATATGCCTTTCCCCCAAATATCTTTGTCACTAATTTTCCAGTCATGTTCCTTCCAATTCCTATACATTCCACAAATCAGTATATAATTGTACATCTGGCCATTTCTCCTTCCAAGGAAAGTGCACAAGCAGGTGCATACCCAAACCTCTGCCCATTGGGAGGACTCCCTTTCACCACTGTCCTTCAGGGAGGTCCCAGAGAGGGACTGTAGAGTTGTAGCTGTCCCCTTTTGGGTGATGTTGTATATCATGCAGAAACATCTAGAAACGAGGTCTGGACCTAGTCTTCTCTTTTCTGTCAATTGATCATGAGAAGCTCCCTCCCCCCACAAGGGTATAAAAGCAGTTTGGGAGAGAGGAGACAGCGTTGCAGGAGTGGGACC
This sequence comes from Carlito syrichta, assembly GCF_000164805.1. Taxonomy (NCBI): domain Eukaryota; kingdom Metazoa; phylum Chordata; class Mammalia; order Primates; family Tarsiidae; genus Carlito; species Carlito syrichta. Next base: position 1,326,485 of record NW_007260458.1, read on the forward strand.
ATGGGTATTTGGGCCACTTCAAGTAACTTGTGCCTTCAGGTCCCGCTCAGACCCAATCCCATATATACCACTTCCATTTGATGATGGAGTCCTGTTGTGCACATCAATTTTATGGCTTGATGAGTCAGATAACACCCAGTTCATGATACCATAGATGAATTACGTAATCTCACCAAGTACTAGTTTCCTCCTCTTTAATGGAGATAATGGGAGTTCCTTCCATGTAGAATTGCTGGAAGGTTTAAATCCTTAATATTCAAAGTGTGGTTCTAGAACCACTGGCATAGGTATGACCTGGGAGCTTGCTAGAAATGCAGAATCTCAGGCCCCATCCCAGAATGACTGAATCCGATCTGCACTTTTGGGAAATTCCCAGATGATTTGTAGGTATGTTAAAATTTGAGAAGAATTGGGCTAAATGAAATAATGCTGGTAAAAGAGCTCATCACAGTACCTGATAGTGAATATTATTATTATTAATCTCTTTCTCCTACACTACACTATCAGTTTTATGTCAGGACTTTGTCTTGTTCATCTTTATCTCCCCAGCATCCAAAACCTGGCAGATGGTAGCTATTCAAATTTATGTATTGATTGAAAGTCTGTTGAATGAATAAATAAATGAGAGGCAGAGTGGGGAGAAAAGAGAATGCATTCCTAGTGAATATGGCTAGAGATGTTTTTCTGCTCATAGGGTCTTGTTATTTGACCCACAGCCATTTCTTTCTCAATCTATAAATAAAAACCTTTTCCACAGAGGACTCTTCTTCGTTTGTCTTAAGAACATGCACATTTAATTGAGACACTTGTATTGAATGCCTTCTTTGTGTGAGTCTTGTGTTACTTTCAGTGAAGAAAACAAAGATGAGTAAGATGTGGTCCCCACGCCCTCCACCACCGTGTGTGTTTGTGCATGTATTCTATCACAAATCTCATGCAATACACTCATTTCAACCTTATCTTGGCTTAAAAGATAAGGAGAGAACCGAAACATATGGGGTTTGTTGGCACACTGGGGCTGAGTTATGAATACTGTCACAGATACAGGAACCAAAAGATTCAGACAAGAAAAACAAGCTTTAATAAAAGGTTCCAGAATTTAGACACCTTCTCTTCCCCCACATCCACACTCAATGCACCCCACCACCCTCCAAAATAAGCTTTCCTGCTGCAAATAACCTTCCAGTTCTGGGAAACACAGCTGCAAAGTCACAGCCTTTTCTGTCAATATGGATGATCCTACATATTTGATTATCTTATATTTGCTCCTTGTAGATACTTCTTTCTTAGAGTAGGTGAGCCATTTGTTGACAAGCTATCTTTAGTCCTCTGTGCAAACTATTCACCTCCTTCATCACAATGCCCACTGGAATGGGAGAAAACAACCTTCCTTGCCCTCTCCCTTAGTCCTTGTTTGAAGTGTTGCATGACTGGAAGTCATCCAAATCTTTTTTTTTTTTTTTTGGTATGAAAGAACCTTCTTCTCTTGCCTAATCTATTTGAAGTGATTTTTTTCCCCTCAGTGGAACACAGTTATATCAAATTCTTGCTCTTTATTAAGTATGCTTGATTTGCTTTCTGAGGGCATTTTAGATCTCACTGGGAGATTAGGGAGAGGCTAGGTCAACTTTTGGAGAGGAGCACTGAGATGGATACCCAGATGCCTCTAGTGAGGGTCGTGATCATTTAGGGCACTGGTGAAGCAGGGTACCAGCCTTTCCTCTCTGAGTTAGCAAGATTAACTTTGTAGTTCTGTGGCATTTTTCATCTGGGAGGCTGAGGGCTTTCCACATATGAGGACAATTAATGTTTAGAAGCAAGTATTATGAATACTTATTTTTTGTAGTTGAAGACAGTGCAGAAGATGGTATGACTGCCCAGGTGTGCACTCTGGTTTACAGTTCTAGGAAGACCCCATTACCTCCCTTTTCAATCTAACTCCTGTGTGACAGATCAATGTGGATTTTGGAATTGGTTTCAGATTATGATTAGAATCTACATGCGAATGTCTGATTCAGATTCAATAAGTGTCCCCAGCTTTCCTGCTGCATCTTCAGATTCCCTGTCTTGGGTGCTGGCATCACTATATATCCAACTACTGAAGTCACCTGGATCTTTAGCACCTAGCACAGTACCTGGCAAACAGGAGATGCTCAATAAATGTCATAGAATAAACATATGACTGACTTCTCACCTTCTTCATCTCCCTCAGCTCCCCCCAAAAGAAAACGTGCATTAATTTGCTCAACAAATTTTTACTGAGTACTTGTGTGTCAGGTACATGAAACTGGGAAACACAGCAGTGAACAAAGAAAGACAAAAATTCCTGCCCTCGTGGAGTTTATATTGTAATGAGAGGAGACAGATCGTTAACCAATAAATGAGTAAAATATGTGGTTTCATATAATGATAAGTACTATAAAAACATTAAGTAAGTAAAGGGATAGGGAATGTGTTGAGGGCAGATTTCAATTTGAAATAGGATGTTAGGGAAGGCTTCACTGAGGAAAAGACATTTGATTAAAGAGTGAGGGAGGTAAGGAGATGAGCCATGCAGATATTGGGGAGAAAAGCTGGATAAGTGGTTTGGCAGGGAGAACAGTAAGTCCAAAGGCCCTGAGGTGGAAGCATACTTAAGTTCAAAATATGGAAAGGAGGCCAGTGTGACTGGGGTGAGCAAAGGAAGGCAGAAAAAGGGAACAGGGAAGATTGTAAGGGACACATAGACTTTTAATGTCTCTGGCTTTTCACTCGGAGATGGAAAACTACTGGACAATTGAATGGAGTGGCCTGGTCTGACTTATGTGTAAAACAGAATCTCTCTGTTTTGAGAGTAGCCTCTGGTGGGATAAGGATTAAGGGCATGAGGAATTTAGTGGAAGTAGAAAGACTAGTTGAAAACTTGAAGGAAATTGTGGTTGCTCAAACAGGATGGTAGCAGGTGAGATGGTGAGAAGTGGACATATTCTGGACTTACTGCAAAGGTAAAGTCAACAGGATATACTGACAGATTGAATGTGAGATATAGATATGAGAGAGAAAGAGAGAGAGAGAGAGATAGAGAGAGAGAGAAAGCATGTGCACAGGGAAAGATACATCAAGGATGGCAAGTATGGCACCAAAGTTTTTGGTCTGAGCATCTGGGAGGTCAGAGCTGCCATCAACTCACATGAGCATGACTGTAGGAGGAGGAGGAGGAGATTAATTATGAAAGATCAAGAATTCTGTTTTGAACAAGTTAAGTGAGCAATGTCTGTTAAAGCAAAAATGGCGAGTGAGCTATTGGGTAGACAAGTGTGGAGTTCAGACTAGAGAACTGGGCTGGATGTTTCAATGTGATCATGTGAGTATGCAAAGCCATGAGATTGAGCTCCTTGGAGTCATAAGAAAGTCTAACGGCCCAAAGGGCTAAGCTCTGGGGTCCCCAGTGTTCAGTGTTGAGTGTATGAGGAGAAATAAGCAAAGGAAACTGAGAAGAGACATCCAATGAAGTAGAACAAAGTGTGATCTCCTAGAAGTCAAGTGAAGAAAGTTTTAGGGAGGAGAGTGATCAATTGTATCAGATGATGCTATTAGGTCAAATAAGAAGAGATCAACACTGTTCTCAAGACATAGCAAATGGAGGTCACTAGTGATCCTGTTGAAAACAACTTTGGTAGTGTGATAGGCTGGGTTCAAGGGCAAATGGGAGGTGACACATTGGAGATGGTGAGTATAGACAACTCATCTTCACTTCCTCATCAGGGTTTTGCTAGCTCTCACCTAGACTATTGTAATAGGTTCCCTGCCTCAAGTCTTGAAAAAATCTTTAGCAGAGCACTCAATCTCTTTACTGTTTGACTTCAACAAACTTTCATAACTTCAGCTCCTAACACCCTCTATTCTTCATCCTATTCCTAAATCAGATCCATTTTTCCGAGTGCTAAGACCTCTCTCAAGTTTTTGTATCATCATATGTGCTGTTTCTCAGCCCAGTGAATCCCTATCATCCTTCAAGATGCAGTTCAAGTATCACCTCCTCTGGTAAATATTTGCTGCTTCACCTAGTTGACTGAGCAAGTTCCCTTTTCTTTGTTCCCTGACCACTTTTACAAAATTATTTCTTTATTTCAATAACCTTAGGGGTATAAATGGTTTTTGGTTACACGGCTAATTTGTATAGTGATGAAAAAGTCTAGGCTTTACACATACTCATCACCCCCACTAGTACACATTATACTGGATAGGTCGACTTTTCATTCCTCCTCTACTTCTCATCCTCCTTCTGAGTCCCTAATGTCCATTACATTATTGTATATGACTTTGCAGACCTTAGCTTAGTTCCCACTAATAAGCAGTATTTGGTTTTCTGTTCCTGCATTAGTTTACTTAGGATGATGGTATCCAATTCCATCCAAGTTGCTGCAAAAGACATTATTTCATTCTCTTTTATGACTGAAAAGTATTCCATAGTATACATTAAATACCACATTTACATTATCCACTGATTAGTTGATGGGCATTTAGATTGATTCCACATCCTTGCAATTGTGAACTGTGCTGCTATAAACATGCAAGTGCAAGTGTCTTTTTGGTATAATGATCTTTCTCTCTTTTAGTAGATACCAAGTAGTGGGATTCCTAGATCAAATGGTAGATCTACTTTTGGTTCTTTGAGAAATCTCTGTTCTGATTTCCATAAAGGCTGTACTAATTTACATTCCCACCAACAGTGTAGGGGTGTTCCCTCTTCACATCCACATCTATGGTTTTTTAACTTTTTTAAATAATGGCCATTCTGACTGGTATCAGGTGGTAGCTCACTGTGGTTTTAATTTGCATTTCCCTGATTAGTGATGTTGAACATTTTTTCATATGTTTGTTGATTACTTGTATATCTTCTTTTGAGAGATGTCTGTTCGTGTCATTTGCCCATTTTTTAATGAAGTCTTTTTTTTTAACTGACTTGTTTGAGTTCTTTGTAGATTCTGGATATCAGTCCTTTGTCAGATGTACTGTATACTAAAATTTTCTCTCATTTTGTAGGTTACCTATTGATTCTGTTGATTGTTTCTTTGGCTGTGCAGAAGCTATTTAGTTTGATTAAGTCCCACTTATTTATTTTTGTTTTTGTTGCATTTGCTTTTGGGGTCCTAGCCATAAATTCTTTGTCAAGGACAATGTCTAGAACAGTTTTTCCTAGGCTTTCTTCTAGGATTTTTATGATTTCAGGTCTGACATTTAGGCCTTTAATCCATCTTCGGTTAATTTTTGTATATAGTGAGAGATAGAGATCCAGTTTCATGTTTCTGCATGTGGCTATCCAATTTCCCCAGCATCATTTGTTGAATACCATCTTATTTGTTTATTATACTGTAGCCCTTATCATACCATCATGCAGCAACTTAACCAGAACATAGTCACTGAAATGCTAAAAGACTAATCATGAAAGCTAGTATTAACCAAATGCTTCCTACACTTTGTGGATAAGGCTTTGTCTTCTTTAAATGGTCCTTATGAAGTAGTTTCTATAATTATTCTTCATCTTAAAGATGAAAAATCATATCTAAGAGAAGTTAGGAAACCTTATAATAACCACACTAACAAATAAGATTGACATTTAAGGCTTAAACATAGGTCTGTCTGATTTGAAAGCCCATGTTTAAATTAACTACACCAAGTTACTGGCCCTGAATTAGCTACTGAAATGTCTATGGCTTTGTTGTATGTACTATTGTTCAAACCTGGATAATTTATGAGATAAAGTTAGCACTCTATACTGGCATTGCCCAGTAGAATTTTCTGTGATGAAGATGTCTTGTATGTCCATATTGTCCATTATGGCAGCCAATGGCCAATGAGCACTTGAAATTTGACTGGTGCCACTAATGAACTGATATTTCATTTTAGCTATTATTAATCCATTTAAATTTAAATGGTCACATATGGTTAGCGGCTACCATGATGGGCAGTGTAGCTCTAGAAAACCAAGCAACTCTGGATAATCTATCACTTGTACTCAGTTAATACAAACCTGGGTGAACACAAACTATCAACTCTGAGAAAGTCATAGAAGAATCTTTATTTCCCCACTTTGCCTCTAAGAAAGCCTATGACCCAAAACTACCATATTTTGCAGAATGCAAGACACCGTCAATTTTCAGATGCATTATTTTATTTACTACTAAGAAAAATATATCATTAGTTATAATTGTAATGCACCATTTTTTATCAGACACATCTAAAATTTCAAATATTTTTAAATGTTGGGCAAAATTAATTTTAGAATCAATAAAAAAGATACCTCCCCCTTTTTCTTAGAAATGAGTTCTCACTCTGTCACTCAGGCTGGAGTGCAGTGGTGCAATTATAGCTCACCGCAGCCTCGAACTCCTGGGCTCAAGCAATCCCCCTGGCTCAGCCTCTCAAATAGCTGGGATTACAGGTATAAACCACTGCACCCTCAGCAGTTCGTTAGTCATTCTGGTTATTTTCAGGAAATTTCCTGGATGATTTTCAGATGTAGTTTATTTCCTATTACTCTCTACTGTAATTTAGGTCACTATTATCATAGAAAGTTAAGACTGAGCAGTATTATTTCCAATTTAGCTTAATTTTTAAAGTCAAAATATCTGGCAATAGGAATTGAAATAACAACCAAAAATATTGACAGGTTGTTCTTAAAATGATCAAGAAGTGACACATTGTATTAATATTATGAGTGGGACTTAGTGCGCTGACTCCTATTATTTTTTCATTTATTTCTTCACAACATTCTTTTCATTTACTTTTGCTGGTTTTGTGTTTTGTTCAGTGTATCACACAGCTTGTCTAAGCGCTAGGATATGTGGCATGGCTAATACCGAATGCAAATAACCTCAGAACCAAGTGATTATATATTATTTTTCTTATGACATTGTGGTATCATCATTATTAAAGTGACTTAAACCTCCATCTTTTAGCTCAAGGCAGTCTGAATGGAATCTTAGGTTTAACTAACCTTGTTCTCTAACCTTTATGTAGGCCCTCTGTGAATCTACCTGCAATTTAAGACATCTTAAAAACCAAGGAACAAATCTGGCTTCTATCACTAGAACCATCTCCAACTTTGAAGTGATTTAAACCCAAATGGCATGTCTTTTAATATTTAGAGCATTAAGTCCTAATCCATCCTGTTTAATGCTTTCACTGTTTTACTTAAGATGCAAAGAAAATGCACTGTTACCCAGCTGCAACAAATTAATAAGTAATTTCAATCAAATATCATTTTTGTTCTGAAATTTACTCCATATTCTCCAGTGCCTTAGATTAATAAAATTGATAAAATGTGTGTGAGATTTTAAAAATACCTGAGCTTTTGAATTTAAGATGACCCATGACATATGCATTTTGGTAACATTTTCAAACTCCTGGTCAACCAAGGATTCTTTCACCAGATAGATAATTATGTTTTCAAACAGCATAGTGTTTGGAAATGATTACTTAAATCCAAGAACAGGGTACAAGTGAGAGAAAGGTGCCACCCACCAGACAAAATTAGAAACACTCAATATGAATCATGGGGCCTTCAACAACCATAATTCTAAGAGGGGAAACAAGACAAAACAAAACAACAACAGAGAGAGCTTGGAATCCTTTATTATAAAGGCAAAGAGCCAGTTATCCAACCACTCTTGCAGAAGGAGTGGGAGAAACTGAAACAAAGCCCAGAAGTCTATAATACCTCTCCACATACACACCCACATTTATTTATTTTTTTTAAAAAGTGCTGTTAATAGTATCAGTTGCCATCATCACCTTGCACCTGACTAGGGGTTTTGAAATTCTCAGTGGTGCTGGTCCCTGTAAGCAACATTAGCCATCCACAGGTAGCCTATTTCACTCCCTCAGTGACAGAGGTGATGCCTGGCATAAGCTTAGTAACACTCTGTTTTATTCCATAATTAACAGAACCACAGTAAATACCACTTCCAAGTACCTTAGAAAGAAAGACAATTTCGAAGCAAATTTTTCACGGTACCTTTCTGCTTTCTTTCAGGAAAGCAGGACTGTATTATATCCTGCCTTTTCTTTCTAACGTAGTAAGTGCTAATTACACCCCTTGGGTACACCTTGGCTGCTGTGTTAAACACACGTACAGTTGTTTTCTTGTTACCATGAAAAAAAAATCTGACATGAAAGGCAACCTGTGGAGGCATGAAGGGACACTGGAATGAACCTCCATAATTTAAAGGACTGAGGAATTCAAGGATGCTTAATGCTGGGATTGTGTTCAGAAAGAAATGCAGTCAGGTCTCCGTTGTGTGGGTTTGTTGAAATGAGGAGATGAAATTAATATTATGTAAAGAAAAACACCCCTGAATATGTGTGTATGCATGCGTGTGTGTATGTGCATGCGTGTGTGTGTGTGTGTGTGTGTGTGTGTGCGCGCGCGTGTGCAGGGGAGGCAAGCTGTGCTTTCTTGATCCACGTTTCTCTGGCGTTTGCTGAGAGCACTGCTCATTGGACACTTACCACAGTATTCCACTGTTACTATACCTGAAGTGGGTAAGATTTTCTTTTTCTTTATTTTTATTTTCTTTTATTTTATTTTTGAGTTGGAGTCTCACTCTGTCGCCCAGACTGGAGTGCAGTGGCCGCTCCCGGCCACGGCAGCCTCGACCCGCTGGGCTCTGGCGATCCTTCCGCCTCAGCCTTCCCAGTAGCCGGAATTACAGGCCTGCGCTACCACGCCCGGCTGATTTTTTGATTTATTGTAGAGATAAGGTCTCGCTGCCCAGGCGGGTCTCGAACCCGCGGACTCAGGCAATCCACTCACCTCAGCCTCCCAAAGGCGCGGGATTACAGGCTGAGCCACCGGACCCGGCTAGATTTTCTTTTTATATTTATATATATCTTATTATTTTAAAGATGTGGGGTACAATTCAGGATTAGATATACAGGATTTTCAGTCTACTCACACAGGTGTATGGAAACAGACTGTTCATCATCCTTCTATCTCCAAACTAAAGTTTGATCTCAGACAATTCAGCCTTGTCTGGGTGGCCTTTGGGATATTGCTGTGTTGGCCACCGAGGGTTCCTTGGTCTCAGCATTACCAGCCACCCAATATTGCATCCAGGCCTAAGTGCTTGCTCCAACTGAAGTGCTCCTTGCTGCAACCTCCACACCATGTCTGCGCTGCTCTTGGGCACCCGAGATACGTCCGCAATCTGTCTTGGATACTCCTGTTGACACCTTGTGCAGACGTTTCTTCTCTTTTCCCATCAGGCTGACAGGAAAATTCTGGGCTCCGCCTGAGAAAGGGGTGTACAGGGACCTTGCTCACGAAGTCTCAGAGCCTGCTGGTGGTGCTTGTGTCATTGCCATGTGCCTCAACTCCTCCTCCATCCCATATCTGGGCAATCTCCAGGGTCCACCACTGGGAGCTTCTTTCTCAGGAATAAGATTGTCCTGACTGCACCCACTGCCGCCCTCTTGGTGATGCCCTCCAGCCTTGTCCCCACCCCCAGGTTTACTTTAGATTATTATACATTCTTCCAAATCTTTTGTCTTCTGCTCCAAGTTTACTCATGGCTTAGGTTTATACAGTTCAAAAAACAAACCATCTGAAACCGGAATGCCCCGACTTTTGACCGAATCTTCTCAGTCCTGCGGAAATAAATGCTGTTCACCAAATTTGAGAAAAATAGCAAAAGGGTACTAGGAAGTGAAGTGGGTCACTGGTGGGGGAATCACAATAAAAACAATCCCAAAACACTGTCCCATCACGTTTTTTCTTTTAAAAAGCATATTCTTTGTTCATTCCTCTACAGAGTTGAATTCATTAAAGACAAAAACCAACATACTGTAGCCCTGGCACACACTTATTGATGGAGAGGAAGTACTTTCCTTGACCCAATAGTTCCGGGCAGGCTGAACTGTTTACCCCTCCACTCGTAAACAGTAACTTCCCTTTCTTCAGAGCATAATTGCCAATCCCTTTTTGCTCAAATCTCTGCTTGCATCATATTCTCAGGAGTGTAAAGAAGTTCCTAAGAGGTGAGAACTCATTTCTTCCATTTCTCTTATTTTCCTTGGAGATGATTCCTCTAGACCAACAAACACTCCTTGCCTCTTAAGAGCTCACCTCTCCTTGGGCAGGATAAGCAGAACACCAGGGAGAAAACAACCTCAAGGCCGTTGTTCACAAGTGGGTGGCTCTGATCTATTAAAAGGCTACAGGCATTCAAGATTGGGTTTCCTTTTTCTCTTTGCCCCGATCAGTGGGGCTCTATGTAGTATATCTGCTCTATGGTCCCAAACCTTCCCTTAGATCTGAGTTCCAACATTTCAGAGTGGAGGTTGGAAGGGAAATCAAGGCAAAGAGCTTATGTAAGTCCAGTTGATTTCATACCTTTGCCATGTCCTCTGATGCAGTCCTATTGGTAGTGTAGCTGATATTTCAATATTGGCTGATTCAGGAGTCTGTCTTTTAAATTGGTTCCAAACTTGAGTGGAAAAGGGGATTTTATTTATTGTACCATTCAAAACCTCAGAGCTGGGCACTGCTAACCAAGGAGAGGAAGTGGCATTGTGACAGATCCAGATCTCTTGGAAATGACACAAAACAAGCTCTGGGTCTCACTGAGACCTCAGGTACTTGGAGATATGTAATGTCTGGTCTATAAGATGTCAGCCCCTATGATTAGAATAAAATTGGAAACTTGGGCTTATGAGTCAGATGGACCAGTGTTTGAGTTTGGGCCTAACATGTCCTATTTGCGGGTCTTTGACAAATTACTTAAGTTCTGTGAACCTTATCTCACCTATGAAATGGGATAATTAACATTACCTGTTTTAGAGAGTTGTTGTCAGGATTCAATATAATAATACATGTAAAGTTCTTGGAATATAATAACAGCATAATAAATTTTACATTTAATTTATTATTACCACAATTTGATTTTTCTAAGACAAGCACGAGTACCCTCTCACAAAGGCCAAGAGGGCTCAGGTATGCTTCCTCACCTTGCCTAAAATGCAGGGTAGGAGGAAGTATGCTGCCACGGGGGAAAGAATGTTCTGGAATACTTCCCTAAGACTTCTGCTTATTTTACTTCTGGTAATATGGTCTTTAACCACAAGGTCAAATAGTTGAAATATATCTCCATGGTTAATAGAAGAGTTACTGGAGCTGAAATAGTCTCTATTGTGCCGTTCAACTTTTGACATATGTTATACAAATAATAGTTTCTAAATTTCCACATGAATGTATCTCAAATGGAACTTTGAAGAAATCTTTTAATTGTTGTCTAGTTTAACTGTTCTCTCAGTTGTGTCTTGGTGTGTCTAGATCTGTGTTAGATATAAATAATTGATAATTGACTATACTGTAGGACTTGATCCATGTAGTCAGAAATCTAAACTTTTTATAAAGGTTTTTTTTTTTTTTTTTTTTTACAAAAGTTACTTTTATTAGCCTTTAGTGAAAAGTTACTAACTTGTTTGCGCCATGATTAGAATATAGCTCTCAAGATCAGGCAGGATGAAAGGGGAGCAAAATCATGCATTTAGTTGTTTGATCAGTTACCAGCAAGATTTCTTTCTATTCACTAGATAATTGATTGCAATGTATAATCTATATGCTGGTGGAGAAAAAAAATTAATGGAACCTTTAGTGAGAACAAAATGGTAAATAACAGTAATGGATATCTGAGGAGCTAATGTTCCTCAGATTGCACTTAGCTCCTGAAATTTCAAAACCAGAGGATGGTTAGGGACAAGTCGCAAAACATAATTATGCCAAATGAAGGCTATTCACCATTTGATTTAAGCCCAGTGAGTTTTTCTTAAAACAACAAGAAAGACTTTCAGAGTACAAATTCAGGAACAAACTATAAAGGAGAATAAATAAATGAGTTTGTAAGGTGGAAAACATAATGGAAAATATAACCATCCTTCTTATTGATCTTATAAAGACCATATGGGAGGGCTGGTTCCTGCCCTCTGGAAGTACTTTTGTCCTGAAAAGTTTCTGGCTGGGTACAGTGGCTCATGCCTATAGTCCTAGTAGTTTGGGAAGCCAAGACAGGAGGATTGCTTGAGTCCAGGAGTTCAGGACCAGCCTGGGCAACATAGTGTATATATATATTTCATACTATATATCTATTTGATATATACATATATACACTATATAGTATGAATATAGATGTATATATGTGTGTGTGTGTGTGTGTATTTTTTTTTGTTTGTTTCCTTTCTTGTATCAAATTCCAGGCTAGTCAAGTCTAGCAGAGTAATTTGCACAGAGCAGCCATCAATTCAATATTTGTTGCTTTGGTGGCTCCAGAAAAGAAGTTTTAGAGAAATGCTGGAGAGTTAACTTCCATGGCTACCTGTAGAGTCAATTATTACTCAAAGAAGATGATTAGAAGTTATTAAAAGTGTTGCCTAAAATACACTTGGTTAATTTTACTGAGTATTTGTGGAAGTCTTTGCTTTTCTGTGTCTGGTACACTCCCACTCAGTCTTCAAGCTTCAATGGAAATATCTCCTTTCTGAAGTTATCTCAAACTCCACTTACGGTAAATTTAGTGACTCCTTCACAGTGTCCCAATAACACTCTGAAGTTCCTGATATGTATGGTATCATAATTATTTGCTTAGAGATCATCACATTGTTTTGAAATTCTTTGTTATCAACTCAAGCTTCTTGACAGTCACCTTGATATTAGCAATTATGAGTCCTTGGTTTCACACCTGGCAACCAATCAGGACTCAGGCCCTTGCAGGTGCTCTATAAAGATTAGTCAAATAAGTGGATGACAATAGAAACTCAGACTCCATTCTTTTAAAACATGCAGAATGCTTATACAACACTGTGTGCATCTGAAAAATAACATACTAGAGCAAATGAATGACTCCTGAGTTCAGTTTGGAAAACCACACCTATGTGGCTTTTCTGGTTCTGCAGGCTCAGGTGTTAATAAGCAAGGATTTCCTTAAGCTGTGGGTGGACCTGGACTATAAATCAGGCAGACTTTCAGTGAGATGGAGCCTAGTAAACTTTTCTCCCCTTCCAGAGTGGGGATTTGAATTTAGATACCTCCCAGTCCTGGAACTTAGGCTCATTATGTCTGATTCCAGCCATCTCTTTTGGGTAGTATAAGACTAGAGAATATACTTGCTCACCTCTTTTCTGTATTCACATCTCTATTAAAGGCATGTACCATGAAGTTAGTTAGTTGTTTCTTTGTATGTGGCCAGACAAGACTGTGAAATATTTGAGGGTGAGGACTTTGTCTTGTTTATTTCAATATTTCTATTGTTTGATGTGGTATTTTATATATATACATATATATATATGTATATATATAAAGTATATATACTTTATATATACTTTATATGTATATGTATATATATACATATATACACATATACTTTATATGTATATATAAAGTATATATGTATATATATAAAGTATATATAGAGAGTATAATCAATTACTGATTTTTGATGGAAATGAATAAGGGCAAATAGATTGGGAATGACTCCCTTTCTTTGTCCACTCACCTGATTTTGTGGCTTCTGTGCTCACCTAGATATTGTAGTTCCAGGTCTGGGCCTCTCATCCAAAATCAGGCTCTTAAAACCAAACATTTAAAGTCATACAAAAAAGTTAGTTTTTTGAGAAATATTTTTTGGATGCTAGTGTGTACCAGGTGCTTTGAATACAGATATGAAAGAGACATGGCCCTGACCTCAATGAGCTCATCATATTATTAAATAGCACACAACAGCAGTCATTAGTTAATGGTCATCACAGGCTAATGGTTTTACTCAGGATTCAGCTATCACTAAGCTCTTGGGTGCTCTGAGAAATTACCGGGAAGGAACATATATTTGTGTAAACCATGACTTAAGAGTAATAAAGTACCACAACCTTTTCCTATAATGAAATTGTTTTCTAGAAAAAGTATCTTCTCAAAATCTCAGAATTATGAATATTGAAATGTACATACCCTTTAGTAAACAAAAATAAATAGGAAATGCATAGTTTTAGTGCTACCCACACTTAAAAAGAAGTTTCTTTTTCGAAAATCAGATGTCAAGTTGATGAGTCAGTGACAAAAAATAAGGACCTTTTTGTTTTTTAAGCCACAGCATAATATGAGGAAAAGTTTATATTTAATAATAACTTTTTCAAACACAGAAGATGTCTGAGAAGGATGCTGATAACATCATGTTGTAGATTCAATTGTATTCTCAACAGGGAGAGCCTAATTGCCTTAATGATGGAAGAGCAAAGAAGAATGTACCAGCCAGTATGTTGGTACCAGAAGCAAGGGGCAATTTTCTTGCTTGGAATGTTAGTACGTGTCAATCTATATAATGCACATCTTACGCAAGGGTTGAGTTTTAAAGATGGTACACAAAATAAACCTTTCATCAACATTATCCTTGGAAGTCTCATATGGAAAAACCTAATGTTGGAGACTGCAGCAGCTTTGTAGTGTGTCAACTTAGTTAAATCATTACTCTTTTTCCTAGAATTTCCTTCTGTGTATGGTTTTGGATTAGGGCTGGCACATAAAAAATTTGTACATGGTTCGGAGGGCAGAAGGGAGGTGGCAGCCATTGTGCCTGTCAAGTTAGTCTAAGGCTCCAAGAGCTGCAGTGCGCAGGCATGTTGCTGCAGCTGGGCCTGAGCCTTCTTCAGCTCCCACCAGATCTCTTTTTTCTGTAACGCTAAGTCCTGGACCTAGTGCATACGTAGCTCCATGGTGAAAGCTACCAGCTCCTTCTACAGGTCACTGGCCTTAACGAGGCTGGAGATGGTCAGAGACACAGGTGGGTTCCATTTTGTCTTTGGGCTCCAGTTGCCCTTATGGGTTGTGGTGTGCCCTTGTCTTCCCCCACTTCACCTTCAGCTTTTCTTTTTAATACCAGCCTTGCTGAGCTATGGCAACTTCAGGCTAGATGCCGAGGCAACAGCCTTCCGCAGAGTTCTTTACCAACTTCCATAATTGTGTAAGACCTGATCTCTGTAGCCCCCATTTGGTGTCACTCGTAGATCTTCTGCTTATCTGCCTGAACTTGAATTGACACAGAGAATAACATATGTCTTTTAATAAATCCACTGACAAGATTTCCCTGTTTCCTGCCCCCTCCTCTACCCACTGGGCACTTGACAAAGTAGTTGGCTTGAGTTTAAGAACCATGTTGTTCAAAAATACATGTCTTTAAACTCTAAATTCATATTCAGTGCAGTAAGATGCCCATACAGTGAGACACACTTATAAGCCAAGGGAAAAACAAATTCCTGTTGCCCATCTCAATCTCACTACAGAGCATGGCTCATTGAGTGGGAAGAGTATGCAAAGTCAACCTTACCTATTTAGGTTGTTTCTCTTTTCCTTTATCTAGTATATGCAATTGAACTTCGGTAAGTTAAATGCACATATAATGCAACCCACTGTAAGCATATTGGCTTTATCACCAGACATTTTCTTCATTTCATTTTTAGTTTTAGTCTTGATGATGCTTTGTCCTCAAGTTATTTCACCCCTGGGTGCCTTTGCACTGTAGGAAACTGCATTCCATGCTTTCCCTCTCCTTCCCCTCAGTCTCCTCAGTGACCTCCCCCTTAGCTTTAATCTTTCTTCCCAAACATCTACAATTTGAGATTTGCATGATTGCTACTTCAAAGTTGTAAACTGAGCAAATTATAGCTGTGGATTTTGTTACTGAAGTGAAATGAGTATGCCCAGGCCATTTGAAAACTCCATAGGAAACACTCCCAGTCCTAAAAGGATTACAGGAGGATCGTGATTTATCCTATTGTTCAGTAAGAAGAGCAAAGTTTCTTGGTAAGCAGATGCTTGGAAGCAGATGCTATTTCGGTATTGTTATTTCAGAATTGTGTAAATCTTGGTTTTGGCTGTGAGTTTTAATTAATGAACTGCCTACATTAAAGTTGGATTTCTTGATTTATTGAGATTTTGTTTTACCTACATTTTACTTAACTAAATCCACAAGCTTCAAGCTTGATTTACTGCCTTGTTTCAACTGAAAACACACTTCTCCAAACAATATTTACAACTTTCTTAATAGGATAGTTATTGAAAACAAACCTTTGTTCACTATAATGATATTAGAAAATCGTAAAAATTCAATAGCTTCTTGTTGTCATGTCCTCACTTCCTCATCTAAAACTCAAAGAGGCTCCCCCATTGCCTAGAAGGGAATGTCAATCTTTTTTTTACCTGATACCATGGCCCAATAATTTCCACTTGGCAGACAAACTCCCACGAGCCTCAAAGTCCCAAGAAGGCATACACTCAAAATTACGTTTGTAACCATATCCCTCTGGCCTCACCAGTGCAAATGAGGCCACAGTTTAACCTAGTGTTTCTTGATTGATGGTCTCCACCTGCATAAGAGCAGGATGTCCCTCTCAGGTTCCTTCCAATTTCTTTCAGGGAGTCTCCAGGGCTCCCAGCCCTCTGCCTGGGCTGTTCCTCAATTTCAAACTGTTGATCTCTGCACTGGCTAAGGACTGATGCCTCCCTTGCCATGCTGACTTCTAGGTGTTACTCCTTTATTGCCAGACCAAGAACAGGCACAGACTATTTCTTAATTCTTCCAAACCTTCCTGGCTTTGGTGTTAACAAAACCTTACTAAAAGGTCAGAAAAACAGAGGAACTTACAGCAAAGAGACTTAATATGGAGGCTCTTGAAACCATCCATTGTAGCCCACCATCATTCTGAGTTAGTGAGAGTCCTTCTTAGTTAGTGAGTCATTCTTACCTAGTGAGTCCTGATTGTAGGGTTTCCGCCTCAGCTGGCTGCCCACCTCCTGCCCTGCTGAAGTGCCTGCTACACTCACCACACCACATTTGGAGCTCCAAGCTGGACATTTGGAGCTCCAAGCCTAAAGAGTAAAGCCCAGAGAGGAGGGAATTCCCTCCTTATCTCCTATTTAAGGTCTGCCTTACCAATTGTCACTCCCAGTTCACAGAACTGCTTCATCCTAGGATGCCTGGGAGTGAGGAAGTTCTCTTGTTAGGAGAGATCTAATTTCCTACTCACAGGTGGGACTTCGCCTTAAAGTAAACAATAACTTTAACCCTAACTCTAACCCAGCAGTCCGGCTCCATGCAATGGATAAACAGATGTAGGAGGGTCACTTTCTTATATTTACCTCTTCCAAATTACCAAAAAAAAAGATAGATTCTTCTTTTCTAATTTCTCAAAGTCTTGCTTGAGTAGCTTCAAATACCATCAGGTATGTTGAGTTTTGCCAAATCTAGATGTTTCTCTTTAAGTTGCTGTCTAGCATGAAGTGAAAATTGTGCCTACATGTTCTTTCTCTAGTCTCAGCTTCTAATGTCCCAGCAGCAACTACTCAATTAGAAGCCCACATATCTTTATAAGACAAGCAGTTTCTTTTTAGATTGCAAGATGCAATAGATCCGTATGTAGAAGGAAACTCAACTCCAGAGGAAATTATTTGCAGAACATGAATCTGCTTTAAACATATAAAATCTTTTGCTTTAGACCTATAGTTTCTCAATTTGCATAATTAAATAGCTCATTGATGTGTCAATCAGTGTAGACTAGATTGTGCTGAATTACCAACCCTCAAATTTTAAGTGACTTAAAATAACAAAGGCTTATTTCTTCACTTATGTTGTATATCTATCCAAGGTTAGCATGGAGGCTACATTCACTGTGATTTCTCAGGAACCTTGGATGATGGAGTAATTTCTTCTCAAACATCGCTAATCTCTGTGTGATGGGAAAAGAGAGCTTCAGAGAGTCTTGTACTGGCTACTAAATGCTTCCAACTCAAAACGTGTTCCTCACTCACACACAAGGGAACTGGAAAGTTCAACCTGTAATGGCATCACCCTGACTCCTTTTCTGAGATTTGAAACAATGCATTCCACTGTATGGTGAACATCTCACAGTCACATAATACTAGCTTAGTTCTACCAATGCTAACCACGTCCAGGTATTGTACTAAAACAGTGCTTTACATACATAACTCCCTTTTAATCTTAATCATAATTTCATGAAGTAGATACTATTATTATCTTCATTTGACAAATGCAGAAATTGTGGTAGAGAGAGGTTGAATAACTTGTTGTGGATGGGCAGCTGTTAAATAATAGAGCTGGGATTTGAATCTAGGCAGTCTGGCTTCATGGGCCAGACTCTGAACCATTCTCTGTAAACGTCTATTCAACTTGCCAAAACTGAGCCTGTCACCTGCCTGCCACCTCCCCTAAATGCTGCATCTGCTCTTCCTGCATTATTTCTAATTTGAATAAATGGCACACTACCAGCTCTCAGGTTACAAATACAAAAAATCTGGGTGTCATCCTTGAGTCCTCTTCTTCCCTGAACTTCCACATCCAATCAAAGCTCGCTCTCCAGGCTGACCTGTACCATCCTCTTCCACCTTGGTATTGCAATCCTCTCCTAAGTGATTTCCAGAATCGTGCCCCTCTATCATCCATTCTTTACAATGCAGCCAGAATGAACTTCTAAGAATAGGTATCTGTTGAATCTGATGGCGTTATTCCCTTGCTAAAAACCCTAAATCATTTATCATTTTCTATGAAGTAAGGTCTGAAATTTTATTGCTCCCTATACTGGAACAACCCCTCACCACCCCTCACACACTTGAACTTGACTACAAATTTCAGCGTAATTGTCACTTCTTTACAGAGACTTCCATGTTGGGTTTGGTCCCTTCTTTTAATGTTTCAAGGTGATATATTTATTTTTGAACCTCTGTTAATCGCACTCACATTGACTTGTTCAATGTTTGTTTTCATCATTAGAAAATAAACTTCCTGATGACAGGAAGAGTGTTTATTTTGTTCATTGTTGTATCTGTGGCACCTTAATGTAATGCCTGGCATAGGACAAAGCATTTAGTACATATTTATTGAATGAATGTATGCATGAATGAATGCATGCATACATATTCCTAGCAACAAATTACTTGCAATTCACATCACAGCTCATTACAACATTGCACTTGAGAATCTCTGTTCAGACATTACTGAGCTCTGATAGCTGATGAAAAGTGAAAGGCAGTGGGAGAAGTCTGGGCTTTGACCTTAGGCCTGCGTTCAGATGCCAGATTGCCACTGGCATGGGTGACAGTGAGTAAGTTACTTAAATACGCTAAAGATAATCTTCTTATCAGTAAACAGGGAAGAAAAATCACGTCAAAGAATTGACCTGGAAATTAAGTCATGTAATATTAGCCATTGCCCGGTAGTCTCCCTGGAGCGACCTCATTCTCGGTACTTTGCCAACTCTTTTGCTGAGACCTCAAAACAACAGTTCTCTTGGTGCCTCTCCCTCCAACAGAAATGCCGTCCCTATTTCTTCTTGCCTATCTGTGTTCATCTTCTTAAAATCCAGCTTAAAACTCATCCTTTAAAATAAAATTTCCAATATGCTTGTTTCTGTTTCCTTAGTATTTAAATAGAAAGTTCACTCTATGTGGACTTGTGCTTGCTCATTCCAGGCTTGGTGTATATTTTCCAGTTGATTTCCCGGACAGATTACAACTCCCTGGAGGTAGTTCCTTTGTTTTGCATGTCGCAAAGTGCCTTGAGCAAAGTTGGCAAGCAGAGCCTTAATCGATTGTTTAATTAATTAATTAATTCACTCATCCTGTCTAGGAACTAGAAGTTGTTCTATTCACACTTGTTTCTCACAGTTGTAAGATTCACCCAGGACCATCTTTTGATTTTTATTTTTTTAACTTTATTTTAAAGATGTGGGGTACAATTCAGGATTAGGTATACAAGTGGTCATTGTACCAGCCAGGAGCATCTAAAACAGAAAATAAAAGATCGTGTTGACAGGTTATTTTTTTTTAATTTTAGACTCATGGGGTACATGTGAGGATTTGTTACATAGAGTTAGTGCGTGAAGGCAAGGTTTAGGCTTCTGATGAACCCACTCCTCCCTCACCCCACCATGGTGAGCCTGGTCCCCAATGGGTGGTTTTGGTATCCCTTACGCCCCTTCCCTCTCTCCCTCCTTTAGCAGTGCCCAGTGCTTGTTCCCATCCTTGTGCCTGTGTATGCCCAGTGTTTAGTACCCACTTATGAGTGAGAACAAGCAATATTCAGTTATTTGTTTTTGTGATAATACGCTTATAGTTATGGTCTCTAGTTGTATCCATGTTGCTGCAAAGAACATGATTTCATTCTTCTTTTTTTTTTTAGCTGTGTAGTATTCCATGGTGTATATGTATCACATTTTCTTTATTCAGTTCACCATCAGTGGGCTTCTGGGTTGGTTCCATGTTTTTTTGTGTAGCGCTGCAGTAAACATATGAGTACAGGTGTCTTTTTGGTAGAACAAATATATGCTCCTTTGGGTATACTACCAAAAGTAGAATTTCTGAGTCAAATGGTAACTCTATTTTTAGTTCTTTGAGAAATCTTCAAACTGCTTTCCACAGGGGTTGAACTAGCTTACATTTCCAGCAACCGTATACAAACATTCTTTTTTCTCTGCAACCTCTCTAACATCTGTTGTTTTTTGACTTTTTTTTAATAATAACCACTCTGACTGGTATGAGATGTTTTCTTATTATTTTGATTTGCATTTTTTTGATGATTAGTGATGCTGATCATATTTTCATATGTTTGTTGGCTTCTTGTATGTCATCCTTTGAGAAGTGTCTGTCCATGTCCTTTGCCCACTTTTTAATGTTTTTTTCCCCCTGTCAATTCAATTGAGTTCCTTGTAGATTCTGAATGTTAGGCCTTTGTTGAATGTATAGTTTGGAAATGTTTTCTCCCATTCTGTGGATTGTTTCTTTACTCTCTTGATGGTTTCTTTTGCTGTGCAGCTTTTTAGCTTGATAAAGTTCTATCTGTCAATTTTAGGTTTTGCTGCATTTGTTTGCTTTTGAGAACTTGGTCATGAATTCATTGCCCAGGGTGATGTCCAGGAGGGTGTTCCCTGGATTTTCTTCTAAGATTTTTATAGTTTGAGGTTTAAATCTTTGATCCATTTTAAATTAATTTTTGATTTATTTCTATACTTTTACATGTGGTTAGCCAGTTTTCCTAGCACCATTTGCTGAATATGATTTCCTTCCTCCAATTTTTTTTTTTTTTTTTTTTTGAGTTAGAGTCTCACTCTGTCACCCAGACTGGAGTGCAGTGGCCGCTCCCGGCCACCGCAGCCTCGACCTGCTGGCCTCTGGCGATCCTTCCACCTCAGCCTTCCAAGTAGCTGGAACTACAGGCGCGCACTACTATGCCTGGCTAATTTTTGATTTACTGTGGAGATGAGGTCTCACCAAGTTGCCCAGGCGGGTCTTGAACCCGCGGGCTCAGGCAATCCACTCACCTCAGCCTCCCAAAGCGCGGGGTTACAGGCTGAGCCACCGAGCCTGGTTCCTCCAATTTTTTGTTGTTGTTGGCTTTGTAAAAAATGAGTTGGTAGGCTGGGCATGATGGCTCATGCCTATAATTCCCACACTTTGGGAGGCCGAGGTAAGAGGATTATTTGAGCCTAGGAGTTTGAGAACAGCCTAGGCAACACAGTGAAACCTAGTCTGTACCAAAAAAAGAAAAAAGCCTGGGGTGATGATAGGCACCTGTAGTCCCAGTTATTTGGGAGGCTGATACAGGAAGAGCACTTGAGCCCAGGAGTTGCAGGCTGTGGTGAGCTGTGATCATGCCACTGCACTCCAGCCTGGGCAACACAGTGAGACCCTGACCCCTCCCCCCAAAAAATTGGTTGTAGGTTTGTGATTTTATTTCTGGGTTATTTATCTATGGTCTATTGGTCTATGTGCCTATTTTTGTACCAGTACCATGCTGTTTTGGTTACTATAGCTTTGTAGTAAACTTTGAAGTCTGAAAGTGTGATTCCACCAGTTTGTTCTTTCTGCTGAGGATTACTTTAGCTATTAGGACTCTTTTTTTGCTTCCATATGAATTTAAGTATTGTCTTGTCAGGTGCTTTTTGTCTTTTCTTTGTATTAGTTGACCTGTAAACTAACTATGGGGTTAGCTATTTTTTAAAACTTGGATTACTTGACCAGCTGGGCAACATAGTGAAACCTTGCCTCTACAGAAAAATAATAAAATTAGCCAGGTGTGGTGACATGCACCTGTAGTCCCAACTACTTGGGATGCTGAGGTGGAAGGATTGCCTGAGCCCAGGAGGTCAAGGCTGCTGTGAGCCATGATCATTGTGATCATGTCACTGCACTCCAGCCTGGGTGACAGAGTGAGACTGCACTGAAAAAAAGAAAAATTTAAAAAGCATGGATTTCTCAAAGATTAGTCCAGTGAGATCAAATAATTAATTTTTCTTAGATTATATGTTAAAACTGAACATGCCAAAAATACATCAGAAAATAAATTTACAAAAAGTATTAGAGAAGAAATAAATTATCAAAATAGTCCTATATCTATTAAATAAATTGAGTCCGTAGTTAAAAGCCTTCCATCCCAAAAATAAAAAGAGAGACAGAAACAAAAAACCCTCCAGGCCCAGAAGGCTTCACTTTCTGGGTAGTGAATTCTACCAAATATTAAACAAAACAAAACAAAACCAAAAACCACAATTCTACATAAAGTTCTTCCATAAAATTAAAGAGGAAGGAATGTTTTCCAACTTATTTGTAAGGCCAACATTATCTTGAGAGGTATCCAATATCTGCCATGAAAACAGATGCAAAATCTTTAACAATGAATTAGTAAACTGAGTCTAGCAATATGAAAAAAAGGCTAATACAACATAGCCAAATGAGGTTTATCCCAGGAATGCCAGGTTGGCTCAACATTCAAAAATCAATGTAGTACACTATATCAGCAGTCTAAAAGAAGTCATATGATCATCTCAATAAAAGCAGCAACAATAACAACAAAAAAGACTTTGACTAAATTGAAACTCCATTCATGAAAAAACAAAACTTTCCATGCTCATGGATTGGAAGAATCAACATTGTTAAGATGCTCACCCTACCAAAAGCAATCTACAGATTCAACATAATTCCCATTAAATTACCAATATCATTCTTCTCAGACCTGGAAACAACAATACAGAAATTCATATGGAAACACAAACAACCATGAATAGCCAAAACAATCCTTAACAAAAGAAACAAATCAGGAGGTATCACACTTCTAGACTTCAAACTTTACTGTCAGTCTACAATAATCAAAACAACTTGGTATTGGTATAAAAACAGGCATATAGATCAATGGAACAGGATAGAGATTCCAGAAGCAAAACCTCAAATTCTCAACTGACACATCTTTGACAAAGACTCCACCAACAATCACTGGGGAGAAGAGTACCTATTCAGTAAATGGTACTGGGAAAACTGGCTCACCACTTGCAGAAGATTGAAGCAGAACCCCTACCTATCACCAGACACAAAAATCATCTCTAAATGGATCAAAGACATAAACTGGAAGCCTCAAACTATAAGAATCCTAGAAGACAATGTAGGAAACACCCTTACGGAAATTGGAATAGGCAACCAATTCCTGATCAAAATCCCAAATGCCCATGCCATAAGAGATAATGATAGACAAGTGGGACCTTGTCAAACTGAAAAGCTTCTGCAAAGCAAAAGAAACCATCAAGAGAGTGGGGAGGCAGCCCACAGAATTGGAAAACATATTTGCCCACTGTAAATCTGACAAAGGCCTGACATCCAAGATCTACAAGGATCTCAAATGTGCCAAAAGGGAAAAAACAAACAACCCTGTTAAAAAGTGAGCAAAGGGACTGGATGCTGTGGCTCAGCCTGTAATGCCAGCACTTTAGGAAGCTGAGGAGAGAGGATTGCCTGAGCCTGGGAGTTCAAGATCAGCCTGGGTAACTTGGTGAGATGTCGTCTCTATTATAAATCATAAAAACTAGCCAGGCATGGTGGCATGCATCTGTAGTTCCAGCAACTTGGAAGGCTGAGGTGGATGGATTGCCTGAGCCCAGCAGGTCGAGGCTGCGGTGGCTGTGAGCGTGCTACTGCACTCCAGTCTGGGTGACAAGAATGAGACTCCAACTCAAAAAATAAAGAAGACATATGAGCAGCCAACAGATATATGAAAAAATGCTCAGCCTCACTAATCATCAAAAAAATGCAAATCAAAACCACACTGAGATACCACCTAACTCCAGTCAGTTTGGCCATTATTAATAACTCAAAAAAACAAAAACAAAAACAGATGCTTGAGAGAATGTGGAGAAAAGGGAACACTTCTATACTGTTTGTGGGAGTGTAAATTAGTACAACCTCTGTGGAAAACAGTGTGGTGATTCCTAAAAGATCTAAAAGATCAAGCTTCCATATGATCTAGTAATCCCCCTTCTGAGAATATACCTGAAGGCTCTCAAGTTATTCTGCAAAAAAGATACCTGCACATGCATGTTTATTGCAGAACTATTCACAATAGCAAAAACATGAAACCAACTATGCTGCCCATTGAAAGTGGATGACAAAAAAAAATGTGGTAAAATACAGGATGGAATATTACACAGAAGAAGGACAAAATTATGGACTTTGTAGCAACTTGGATGGATTTAGAGTCTATCATCTTCAGTGATCTATCACAAAAACAAAGAACTGAGTACCACATGTTCTCACTCATAAGCAGACCCTGAACACTTATCATAACACTATAAGAAAGGGATTGCCAGTAGTGGAATACTGCTGAGTTGCGGGAGGAGGCACATAACATCAATAAGGGTATCTGATCTCAAACCAGGCAAAGTGGGGACCAAAGGGAGGCCCAAACTTTACCTGTACGATGATCTCTTATCTACCTAATCCAGGAATTGTACCCCACATATTAAAAATAAATAAATAAATAGAAAAAACAAAAAAAATTTTTAGAGAACTAGGAATAGAAGGAAATACTTTCAACCTGAAAGCATGCATCTATTAAAAAAACTCTGCCAAATAAAAAAAAAAACCTCTCAACAGTGATTGATTAAAGGTCTTTCCTGTAAGATTAGGAACAATAAAGAATGTCCACTATTCCTACAGCTTTTCAGTATTGTACTGGAGAGCCTAACAAGACCAGAGGATAAATAAAATGCATACATTTTATAAAGGAAAAATTAAAGCTTTGTATTTTCAGATGACATGAGTATTTATATAACCAATCACAAGTAATCTACCCACAAGCTACTAGATTTAATAAGTGTAGCAAAATTAAATTTTCAGGATAGAAGATCAACACATCAAATAAATAAATAAATAATATTTCTATATACTGGTAATGGACAATTGGGAACAGAAAATTTTTGAAAATAGTATCCAAAACAACTAAACTTAATGACAAATCTAACAAAAATATTTGCATGCTGAAAACTAAAGACCATTGATGACAGAAATCAGAGAAGACCTAAATAAATGGAGAGGATACTGTCTTTGTGGATCAGAAGAGTCAGTATTGTCAAGATGTCAGTTTTCCCCAAATTGATACATAGATTGAGTAATCCCAATAAAAATTTCAAGAGGCTTTTTGAGGAAATCAACAAGCTGATTCTAAAAATTATATGAAAAAACAAAGGACATAGAAGAACCAAAATAATTTTGAAAAAGAAGGGCAAAGTTGGAGGACTAACTCTACCGAATTTTAAGCTTGCTATAAATGCACAGTAATCAAGGCAACATGGTGGTGGCAAAAGGTGGGGTGGTTACATGACTACATAAACATCACAAAAACAATAGACACACGGATGTCTCAAAAGGATAGACACATAGACCAATTGAACATAATAACAAACACAGAAATATACTACACGAATACTTATTTCCAGTAAACATACCAAGATAATACAATACAAAAAGGGGAGGCTTTTCAACAAATAGTGCAGAACTATTTGGACATTCATATGTAAAACATGAACCTCAATCCATATCTCACACCATATTTAAACATTAACTAGAAGTGGATCAAAGACCAAAATTTAAAATTAAAACTATAAAATCTTTACAGAAGGGAAATATAGAAAAAATTTTGTGATGTCAGATTTGACAAGAATTTTTTAGAAAGGACACAAAAAGTATGACTCATAAAAGAAAAATGTTGATAAATTAGATTTTGGCAAAATTTAAAACTTCTACTCTACAAATGAAATTGTGAAGAGAATGAAAGGACAAACCAAAAACAGGGGAGAAAATATTTGTAAAACACTCATCTCATAAAGGACTGGTAGCCAGAATATATGAGGGTGACCTCCAATCAGAAATATCTGTTGGAGAGTAGGTCCCTTGTAGTACATTAAGAATTTGTCTTCTGGATCAAATGGTCAACCAAAAGTTTTATCTGGAAGTTTTGAGAAGATTGGGTTATGATTAGCAGAAGAAATGTCCCGAGTTGTGGTAAACAGGTGACTGCTTCTTCCACCAAGACAGTGCACCTGCCTACACCTCGCTGAGTGTTCAGCAGTTTTTGACCAAAAACAGCATGACCCCATGTTTCACCCACCCTATTCACCCAATCTCACCCTGAGCAACTTTTTTTGTTTTGTTTTCCCTGAATAAAAAGTCTTCAGAGATGGCAGAATCACTAAAACGCATCAAAATGGATGAGTTCAAAAACTGTTTGAAGCAATGGAAAAGCATCCCAATAGGTATATTGCATCAAACAGAGAGTACTTTGAAGGTGACTGAGTTTAAACATGTAAGAATAAATACACAATTTCTTATAAATAAATTCTGGATTTTTCTGGGTCCCTCTTGTATACAGAACTCTCAAAACTCAATAATTTAAGAAAATAAACCAATTAAAAGGGACAAAAGATGTAAACAGATATGTCATAAACTAGTAAGATACACATGGTAGATAGGTGCATGAAAAGATGCTAATATTATAAGTCAGTGGAGAAATGTAAATTAAAAGCCCAATAAGATACTGCTATATATCTGTTATAATGACTGTAACAACAACAGCAAACTGACAATATAAGATGCTTGTAAGGATGTAGAGTAACTGAAACTCTCATGCATTTACTGGTGAGAATGCAAAATGGTACAGTCACTTAGGGAAACATTTTGACAATTAATTTTAATGTTTAACATGTGAATGTGAATGTTTATAGTCATTTATTCACAGTTACTCAACACTAGAAGCAACACAACAACCAAATAATGAATGGATAAATAAATTGTGGTACATTCATATAAACATAAATGGGATACTATTCATCAGTGAAAAGGATTGAACTACTAATACATTCACAACATTGCTGAATTGGAAAGCATTTTGTCAAGGAAAGAAGTCAGATTCAAAAGGCTACATCCTGTATGATTCCACTTAGATGACATTCTAGAAAAGGCAGAAATAGAAATCACATGTATGCTTGCAGGTTCCCAGAAAATGAAGAATCTTTTGGGATGATGAAAATATTCACTACTTTGACTGTTTAAACTTCTCAAAATATAAAGAACTGTACATTTAAGAGATAAATTTTATTGTTGGTAAATTATGCTTCAGTTTGAAAAACATTTTACAGGCCCCCTAAAGAAAACGTGTGTGAATGAAATTACAAAAGGCTCAAAAGCAGCTCAGTGTAGCTGTTCCAACCTCTCTTCTGCTCCAGCTGCTCCTCCAAACACCATCCCACCTGGAGCGGGTTTATGGTCGTGAGCAGGTGGATTCAGGAGGGAAGAAAGAAACTTTGCTTTCTGAGTATTAGCTCAACACTGTTTGACTGGGAATCCCTTGCTTCATACAGGGAAAAGTCTACTATCCTTAAAAATAGTAATTAAAAAAAATTACCTATCAAACTTGCCTATCAAGGAATGAAAAAATTAACCCAGGTTGCTAATAAGTTCAGGCCATCTTCAGAAGAGATGTTTGTCTTTTCCAATTTTCACATTTCATTAAGCCCACACATGCTACATTCTCTCTATCTTGAATATTTTCTCCCTTACGTCTCAATGTGTGCATCTCAGAAGAAATACTTTTATCCTTAAGTACGAGGAAAATTTCCAGCATCTTTTGCAAAAAAAAAAAAAAAAAAACATGTATTGGGGTAGGGAGCAATTGCACAACAATGAAAAATTGTGACTTAGCATTCAAGAGATTCCTGCAGCTCCACAAACTGGTTTAACAGCTGTGAAATAGTTCTAAACAAAAGAGTGCAGGTCAAATATTATCCTGGATATTTATGTTTTAGAAGGCTTGCTTTTTTCTCTCTAATAGTCTCAATAGGAGGTCTCATTAAGCATATTGTATATCCATATTGCTAACTACCTCTGAAAATTCAAAGACCAGCACCAAGATGTCTTATTTCAAATGTCTTATTTCATTTCCATGATGGTCTATTATTTTTCTTTCTGTACCTGGGCCCTACCTTTTCCAGGGGCATGAATGAAGATTTGGGCAAGTTTCTCCTGACTTAGGATCTTGCTGGGAGATATGTGATAATGATATTTCTAATATTTTCTGGGATCTTTATAATTAAATTTTTTTCTTGTTGTCAAAACTTGTGTCCCAGATTTTGACAGGGATATACAGTCATTCTATTCAGAAAGGTAAAGAAGGGCTTAATAAAATCTAACCCCTAAATCTCTGCATTAGTTCTCAACAAATTTTCTTTTAACTACAACAGGCCAATTATTTTATTTTTTATGAGATCAGTATAATGGTATTTAGTAGCATGACAGTACTGATGAACATGTGACTGTATGAAAAATAAATTTTGAAAGTATATAAGCAATAATTACTGAATCGACTTACTGCTCAACTAAGAAATAGATCTTTTCTCAAACCATTGGAAAACTTTTATGATAATCCACTTGTCTCTATTTCTTTTAACTTTTGATTTTTAAAATTAAAATGGACTGAATTGAATTACATTTAGGAGGGCTTTCTGTATGTAAAAATCAATATGTCAGAATATGATTGTTATCAAGCAGAACTTATTACAACATGAAATGCAGGGAAAGTTCTCATATTATAGACCCCATATTCAAGAGAAGAACCATGATATTAATACTCTCTCTAAGATATTTAAACTGAAGCTGCCCAGACAGAACAATTAAACTTTACCTCCAAAACCTGCTTTGTCATCTTTTCTGATGCTTGTGTTTAAAATGTATTGTTCATTTCTTTCTCTCCTTCCAACTCCCAAATGTAATCCATCGGTGAGTCTCAAATCTATCTCAAATCTGTTCATTCTTTACATCTCCATGGCACTAGTCCAAGCCGTCTTCTTTCATCTAGAGCAGGGGGTACACATTTGTTTTGTAAAAGGCCAGACAGCAAATAATTTTGGCTCGATGGGCCATATGTTCTCTGAGACAACTGTCCCACTCTTTCATTGTAGCACATATAGTCAGCCAAAGACATATGTAAATGAAAGGGCGTGGCTGAATTCCAGTAAAATTTTAATTATGAAGGAATGCCCTCAATTCACAGTTTGCTGACTCCTGATCTAGATTGTTTCGACCAGCTTCTTACTCCTCACATCTTCTTCTGTTCCCCTCCAACTCCGTCATGGTGCAAACAGAATGATCTCTTCACAAACGATCACTTTGTGCCAAAGACTTTCCATTTCTCTAAGGTCTAAACTTTTTTACCGTGGCCAAAAGCCCCTGCATTTTCTGATCTGCCGTTCTAGACTTATGAGTTATCATTCTCCTTAGTTTCTATATTTCACTCACAGGAACTGTTCTTCCCCCTTGGAATGCTCTCTCCAACTATCACTGCCCACTTAACTCCTTGTTATTCTCCAAGTCTCAGTTTATGTATTGTAATCCCGCGCTTTGGGAGGCCGAGGTGAGTGGACTGACTGAGCCCACGGTTCGAGACCCGCCTGGGCAACTTGGTGAGACCTCATCTCTACAATAAATAAAAAACTAGCTGGGCGTGGTAGCGCGCGCCTGTAGTTCCAGCTACCGGGAAGGCTGAGGCGGAAGGATCACTGAGCCTTGCAGGTCGAGGTTGCTGTGGCCAGGAGGGGCCACTGCACTCCAGTCTGGGCGACAGAGTGAGACTTCAACTCAAAAAAAATAAAAAAAAATCTTATCTAACCACCACATTCATTCAGACTAGTTTAGATACCCTAGTAATTACCTTCTTCATAGCAGTTGTAACTAAATAGTACTTTTATAATTATTTGTTTAATATTTCTTCCATTAAATAGTAGGCTCCCTGAGGCTAGGGACCACATCTCATTCACTGTTATATCTTCTGGGTCCAACACAGTACCTGGTACACAGCATATATGACTGCAAATAACAGAATATACTGTTGCTAGAGCTGAACCAAATAGTATTTTTTTTTAATTACGTAGGAGAAAAGACTAAAGATAAGCAGACCAGTACTGGTATAGCATATCTATAACGTCATCAAGTCTCAATGATATGTTTCTTTTTGTACTCTGTATCCTCATGGTTACAAGATGGTTACCGCTGTTCCAGGAATTGCATCTGTATTCTAGACAGAAAGGCCAAAGATACTATCAGATGAGTTTATTTCCTTTAAAACATAAAACAAAGCAAAATAAAACAAAACCTCTTCCCTTTACCTTTCATTGTCCAACCCTGTTAACATGGCAACCCTTGACTGCAAGTGAATCTGGGAGATTACTATTTTAGCAGAACACATTGATATCTTGAAAGAGATGAGATTATGTTAGGAGTAAAAGGAGAGTGACTATTGAATAGGTAAGTGGTAGTGTCTGCCCTGGTAGGCAGGTTTAATCAATATTTTTTGAATAATCAAATTAAGACCTCAGTATCGATCTGAAGTTGAAATAATTCCATTGCAGAAAAGGAATCTGAATAACAATGACACATGGACCTATATCAATTTCCTTATTTTTAACAAATTTCACTCTTGTGCTTAACTTTATTGGTCTTTATTTGCTGTAAATGTTTCAAAGGGTCAGAAAAATGTCAATTAGAAGAGCAAAATCCAAACTTACAATAGTTGGTGTTTTTGAATTTTGCTTTTGCAGAGCTCTTCAAACAATGCCATGCTGGAATGGCTTTATTAATACATGCATTTGAAGCCAACATTATTTTCTTTGGAAATACCTTATTACAAAATTATAATATATAAATATTTCAGCAGTAATAACATGGGTAATAGTTCTTAATAACCTGATCTGCCTGTGGGCTCCTAGTTCAGTATATAGTATTATTTTCAGTCAACACTATAAAATCTGATTTTATGTTGCCCTGCTGTGAGCATCTTCAAATCAAATAGCAGAAGTGGTGCTCTTCTCTTATTTAATTTTTTAATAGCTCCCTAACCTACATTCCAAAGAATCTATATATAAAATGTAACCAGGAGACAGTCTTAATAACAGAGCCATCCAATCTTCTGCTGTCTGTTTTTCTTTTATTTGTAAATTTTTTTTTTACACCTCTGATTCAGTTTAGAAAAGAGAAAATTGGATTTTTCTGAGGTATTAAAAAATTGGAGCAAAGATGTGTTTTTTAAGATTGAGACACATCATGAAGAATTTTACAGTGCTTAATAGCACTTGAGAACTTGTCTGAAAAACTTAAATCATTTCACAAATATCAGCTCCTTGGTCAATGTCCTGGACCTGTTGGGCTGCTCAGCACCCTTGCCTCTTTTCTTGGTCTGTGCTCTGACTTCCTTACGGAGAGTTACCTATCCCATTGAATACAGACTTGTTGGGATTGCTAGGACTCAAGCCAGAGGTTAGACTTCTCTCCTGAGACTTGGGACCATTTCTTCTGTGGTTAGGGTTTATTTGCCAGATCGCTGCCACTGGATAAAGCTATTCAAAAGCTGCCCTGGTTCCTGTCCTTCTATGGCCTGACTCTCCAACTAACTTCCCGTTGACTCTGTGAGCTGGTTTACAGCCTTCCAACAAACTCCTTTCCTGTTGGCTGCGGTTGCTGCAACCAAAAAGCCCTAGTGACACAATTACTAGACTAGAATGTAAGCTCTATGATGCAGAGGCTGTGGCAGAGACTGCTAGATAACTAGTCAGTACCCTTTTTTCTTGACTAGCAGATTCCTGATTTTATTTGGGGTGGTATTATGCCTTGCTAAAAATGTTCACCCTCTCATTCTGGTTTGCAGCGAGGGGTAGCCATATGACATAGCTCTGGTCAATGATGTATGAACAGAAGTTTGTTGGAGATTTCTGTGAAGTCTTTGCTTTTCTAAAATGGGCATTGCCTCTTCCTTCTCTCTCTCATCTTGCTTGTTTGGCATGCAGATATAATTTCTCACAATGGAATAGATGTCTTGTGATCATGAAATGACAAGTATGAGTTTGAAAAACCCTTTAAGGAGGGTGAGCAGAAAGGAAAGAGAGAAACTTGGTCCTTGATGGCATCACAGTATACTCCACCTGCAGGTTGCCTACCTCATGATTCCTTGTTAAGTGAAAACCATAAAACTCTGTTAAAGCCATTGGAGTAGGATATTCCATTACTTAATGTCACACATGTTCCTAACTAATATGGTGTTTTGCCTTCTATTGTATCCAGTGTTTTAGTCCCTGCCTCTAAAAAATGCCTGGTACTATCATAGATATTAAAATATATTTGTTGAATGAATGAATAATAAATAAATGATAATGGCTAACAAGATAATCTTCATTTCTGCATTTAATCACTGCCATCTTACAGATGGGGAAAATGATACATGACACACACTATTTAATGTAGTTATAGTTAGTGTCAGTATTACTTGACTTAACCATGCTGATGTATTGACTTTATCCAAGTATGTTACAGAAGAGAAATCTATTTGTGTGAAGAGAAAGAACATATGTGAAAAAGGGAATAAATCATTATTTAACAATAAATTATGACTCAGGAAATATGGTAATATGAGATATTTCAGAATTTGAGGATTGATTTTGTTTTTTCACCCCACTGTCCTGGTCTTTTCCTACCAGTGGGTTGTGGTTCATGCTAGCTTGTGGTTCATACTCCAGTTAACATACCATCACCTTGTCCTTCAAAGATAAAGACAGAACAACTGATCTACTATCTGTGGGCAAAAACTCAGAGTTATTTTCCCAATAATCATGGAAATTTGGGGCAGAGCCACCCTTATTCTGTTGTCTTCTACTTCTTGTGGTTTGAGGCACCATGTTGGTTACAGAGCTATTGTCTCTCAGCTCCACTTTCCAACACTCTGCTCCATGATGCTGGACTGGGACTCTATGATGCTGCCAACTGGCGACCACTGAGTCCCCCCTAGGGAGCACTAGAAGGAGATAGGAAGGCAGGAGGAAGAAATAGGGACTGATCCTGTTTATTTGTTGTTACACACCAGCGTCACTCCAGCAATGGTCCTTCATCTTGCCAGTGGCAGTTTGTTTTAGTCTATAGCTGTTTTTCACCAGTTACCCCAAAACTTGGCCCACCATCCTCATCAAATATATTAGTTCCTGTTGGGCAGTGTCCCCTTCCCTAAGGTCTGAGTACCAGTTCAGTGGGGTGCTTCTTCTAACCTCATAGGTTTTAATTGCTCCAACTTCTTTCCTTTTGTTTCCCCAGACCTAAGGGGAGAAGCTACCTCCTCTCTGTGTTACTTTGGTTTTCCCTTCTTGCCTTTATTGTTCTCCAACATCTGTCCAACTAATCCCTTATATCTTATTTGCTCTGTAAAAATAACTGAAGTAGTTTCTGTTTTCCTGACTGGACCTTAACTGGTACGTGCACCATGCCGAAGACAGGAGGACGATGGCTGATAAGGATTTGCTTTGTGTGAATAGCCTCCTTTCCATCAGTCTCTGATTACCTGCATTCACCTCTGCTTCAACGAAAACAGCTCTTTGTATTTGGCTTCCATGTAAGATTCTGGTTTCACAACTTTAAACTGTTGGAAAACCAATGAACTGAGCTAACTGGTTTTTAATATTAAGAAGGGAGTTAAGTATAAAACTTAAGAAAATTGTAGCTCTTAAAAATTTTATTTCAAGGAAATTAAAGAACGTTAAATTGTTGATAAGTCACCAACACCAGTGATAATTTTAGAATCCAAAGCTGTCCTCTCTTCAGTGTCCTTCTAACTGGTTGCAATGCTTCCAATTTTTTCCTTTCACCCCATGAAAAATCCTGACTCTCCTTTAGAGCCCAGCTCTATTCCTACCCATGTTAGAGAGCCTTCCCTAACCACACAAGCCACACTCATCTCTCTCTTTTATGACTTTGTATGTCATGGGACAATTCATGCTGTTCTTGCTCCCAATAAGAAGATAAGGCCAGAACAAGTCCTATTTATTTACATTTTGTATTAGCAGTACCTGGCACCATCCAACTAGGCAGCAGAAAGTAGGAAAAAGAGCAAAGAATTGGGAATGAGAAGATCTGAATTCATAGCATTGGAAGTTCTAGCTAGAGCAATTAGACAAGAGAAAGAAATCAGGGGTACCCAAATAGGAAAAGAGGAAGTTAATTTATCCCTCTTTGCTGATGATATGATCCTATATCTTGAAAACCCAAGAGAATCTGTCAAAAACCTCCTTGCACTGATAAAGGACTTTGGCAAAGTCTCAGAATACAAAATAAATGTGCAAAAGACAACCACTGCATTCTTATACACCAATAACAAACAGGCAGAGAACCAAATAGAAAGCGCAATCCCATTTATAATAGCCACAAAAATAAATAAATAAATAAATGAAATACCTCGGCATTTTCCTAACCAGAGAAATGAAAACTGCAAAGCACTGTTCAAAGAAATCAAAGAAGGCACAAACAGATGGAAAAACATACCATGATCATGGATTGGAAGAACTAACACTGTTAAGATGCCGATCCTACAGATTTAAAGCAATACCCATTAAGTTACCAACATCTTTCTTCTTTTTTTTTTTTTTTTTTTTTGAGTTGGAGTCTTACTCTGTCACCCAGACTGGAGTGCAGTGGCCGCTCCCAGGACCGCAGCCTCGACCTGCTGGGCTCCAGCGATCCTTCCGCCTCAGCCTTCCAAGTAGCCAGAATTACAGGCATGCGTTACCACGCCCAGCTGATTTTTTGATTTATTGTAGAGATGAGGTCTTGTTGCCCAGGTGGGTCTCGAACCCGCGGGCTCACGCAATCCACTCACCTCAGCCTCCTAAAGGCGCGGGATTATAGGCTGAGCCACCGAGCCCGGCTAACATCTTTCTTCTTACACCTGGAAACAACAATACAGAAATTCATTTGGAAACATAAAAGACCATGAAGAGCCAAAACAATCTTTAGCAAAAGAAAAAAAGCAGGAGGTGTCACACTTTCAGACTGTAAACTCTACTATAAGGCCACAAGAATCAAAAGAGCCTGATATTGGTACAAGAACAAGCAAATAGACCACTGGAACAGGATAGAGATTCTGGAAGCAAAAACTCAATCTCCCAATCAACTCATCTTCAACAAAGCCTCCATCAACAATCACTAGGAAGAGGAGATTCTATTTAGTAAATGGTGTTGGGAAAACTAGCTGACCACATGCAGAAGTTCAAATTGAAACAGGACCTCTACCTATCACCATACACAAAAATCAACTCTAAATGAATCAAAGACATAAACAGGAAACCTCAAACTGTAAGACTCCTAGAAGAAAACATAGGAAACACCCTTACAGAAATTGGAATAGGTAACCAATTCCTGATCAAAACCCCAAATGCCCATGCCATAAGAGATAAGTTTGACAAGTGGGACCTCATCAAGCTGAAAAACTTTTGCAAAGCAAAAGAAACCATCAAGAGAGTGGGGAGACAGCCTACAGAATGGGAAAAAATATTTGCCAACTGTAAATCTGACAAAGGCCTAACATCCAGGATCTACAAGGAATGCAAATGTGTTGAAAGGAAAAAGCAAATAATCCTATTAAAGAGTGGGCAAAAGATATGAATAGACACTTCTCAGAAGAAGACATATGAACAACAATAGATACATGAAAAAAGGCTCAACCTCACTAATAATCATTGAAACACAAATTAAAACTACATTGAGATATCCCTAACTCTAGTCAGGATGGCCAACATTAATAACTCAAAAAACAACAGATGCTGGAGAGGATGTGGGGGAAAGGGAATGCTTCTACACTGTTGGTGGGAGTGTAAAGTAGTACAATCTCTGTGAAAAACAGTGTGGCAATTATTAAAAGATCTAAAAATTGACCTTCCATATGACCTTGCAATCCCTTCTGCAAATAAACCCGGAGGAACTCAAATCACTCTATAAAAAAAGATACCTGTACATGTATGTTTATTGAAGCACTATTCACAATAGCAAAAACATGGAACCAACTGTGCTGTCCATCAAAAGCGGACTGGATAAATAAAATGTGGTACATATACATGATGGAATATTACACAGCCATAAAGAAAAAACAAATTATGGATTTTGCAGCAACTTGGATGGATTTAGAGTCTATAATACTTAGTGATTTATCACAAAAATAAATATCTGAATACTACACCTACTCACTCATAAGTGGACCTTGAACTTTTATCATAATACTATAAGACAGTGGTTGGCAATAGTGGGGCACTGACAGGAGGTGGGCACATAACATCAAGGGTACCCAAACTTTACCTGTACCATGATCACTTATGTACCTAACCCTTAGTTGTACCCCACATCTTTAAAATAAAAATAATTATATATATATGAAGATCTGAATTCATATTTGAGGTCTAACCTTATACAAGTCATTTATTTTATCAACATTTGTGGAGCTCTTTCCTAGTGTTAATCACTTCTTTGAGTCTGTGTCTCATTATCTGTCAAGTGGAGAGAATAAATAAAACCTATCTTAGAGGTTATGTTAGGCTCAGATGAGATAACAGATGTAAAACTGCTCTATAACTGTTAATTGTTGTGTCTTGGTAAGTGCTCTAAATGTACCTATTGAATTAAATTTTATATGGCATATACTCTCAAGGCAATTACATGAAAAGACTTGAGTATTTTCTCTTGGTCACTTGATCTCTTTAGGGTTTATGCTATTCTGATTTGATTGTGTCATTCACAACAATTGTTAAAGACCTTTAAGTGTTCTAACCAATGCTGGCTATGACCCCCACATCATTGGACATGCAGCCAAGTACCCACGATATGGTCCCTACAAATTATCCATTAGCCTGTGGAACGTTGCCAGGATCCATTCAGCCAAAGAGCTCAGGCTTGAATTGATTAGACATTCATGTAGTTACGCAGCGTACGAAGTGCTCTTGGATGCCTGCATTAGGGAGATCTGAACAGAAGTCAGTGATCACCTGGCTCATCAATGCAGTGTGTGGGAATAATGATCAAAGTTGCTGAAGTTCTTGAGTTTTCTCTCCTTTTTCTCTTCCCTCTCCTAATTCCTTACACAATTATTCTTCACAACCTTTTCAGGAGTTCCCACGATAAGAGGTTATGAGCATATTTTTACAAGAAGGTCCTGTCTGATAATGTTCTCTCTTCTGTTGCAAATATATTGAATGCAAAACAAAAATAAACTGACGTTGCTTTGTGTTGAGGACCACCCTTCAAAGCACTTCTAGTTTATGTTTCTTGGCTTAGGAGGTAGAATTCCTTAGTTTGGGTTCCCTGGAAAGCAGAGCCTGAGACAAGGAGTTGAGTGTAGGTTATTAATTCAGCACGTGATTCTAGAAGCAGGCGTGAGAGAACCAGAAGAGTGAGACAAGGCAGAAGTAATCTGACAGGAACAATGTGGGGAAGGTAATTTTGCTGAGACCCTCTGAGGAGCTTACAAAACACATCCTAGAATTGTCCCCCTGTAAGACAGTGGCTCCTGTCCCCCACTGATTGAGGGTTTCCCCACAAACTCTACCTCCCCTGCACTTCCAGGTTCTGCTCCTCATGACCAGGTGGGTATGCTCTGTGGTGTGGAGCAGGATGTGGTCAGGCACATGTCTGAGGTGGGATACTGGTAGTGCGAGGTAGAAGAGCACCACATAACTGTCTATTGTAACCATGGCTATTTTCAGAAGTGAGCCGAGGACATGTGAAAAGGGCACCAGAAGCACCTGCAACATGGGAGTTCTGCTTTTGTGGGTACAGATTATCCTGATTATGAAATATTTACACACAATTGGTAGTTGTTTTTAACAACAATAGTGTCATCTGAAATTTATTGAGCATTCTATGTGCTGGGCTCTATAGTAAGCACTTTTAAAAGATTTTCTCCAGTTAATTATCATTATTATTATTAAAATAACTACAGCTGCATGCAGCTAATTCACATCTAGGATAATTTTGGCTGTTTTGGTCCTTATTAGTAGAAGTAATAACAACAAATACATATTATGCACACAATCAAGGCAGCTTCAGCTCTGGATTAAAAAGGATTCTGACTCCTGCATCAGATTTTTGTTATAATTTTTATTTTCAGTTTTTGAGTCAGAGTACCACTCTGTCACCTAGGCTGGAGTGCAGTGGCACACTCACAGCTACTGCAGTTTTGACCTGTTGGACTCAGATGATCTTTTCTGCTCAGCTTTCCAAGTCGTGGAACTACAGGTATACACCACCACACCCAGCTAATTTTAAAATTTATTATAGAGACAAGTTCTCATCAAGTTGCCCAGGCTGATCTCGAGCTCATGGGCTCAGGCAATTCTCTTGCCTCCACCTTTCAGAGTGTTGGGATTGCAAGCATGAGTCACTGCACCCAGCAGATTTTATTTTAAAATATCCAGATGACGACGACTATGTTTTATCAGTGGTAATAGAGAAGAAAGGATGAATTTATAGCCAGTAAGCCAGGTTATACCCAGAAACCACAGCTGGTTGTGACTGTTACAGATGGGACATGTGTTGTGTTGAAGAAAAGTTAAGAATTTTTGCTCTAGGCTGCACCTGCTTTTTTTCCTCCCTAATTCTTTTTTAATATTCAAACAAAAACCAAGCTTAGAAATATCCTTTTAAATTGTATATAGTTTAGATTTGCTAATAAGAAATGTGTTAGATCTGATAGTTTTGAACATTTTCCATTTGGCACTTAACTATAAAATTCCCTCAGAGGAAAAATGTTCAAGGGCCTTCTCCACAGGGGACCAAGAATTGAAGAAAGAGTCAGGCCCATTGGGCTGCTGTTACTCACCTTGAGAGCAGAAAAAATTGCAGGCTGTAGTGATGCTTTGGGACACCAATGTAGTGGAGTGTGCCCTAGGATCATCCAGGGTTATTTTATCACCCAGGTGTCCTCTCTCCTTTTCAGAAAGTTTCACACTGAACATCAAAGACCAGAGAACAGCTAGAGGACTGATAACAGTACTCAAATAATTGTTTTACATACACACATATGTGAATTTCATCTTGCTGTCTTCCTGGTTTGATGTATATCATGGTCATACGGCACCAGAATGAGTATGCCCACATGGTGGATATATGATACTGGTAGCTGAAGCACTGTGCTAAGAGGCAGGAGATCTGCATGTCGACTCTTGACTTTACAGGGAAAGGTCTGTATGACCTCCGCAAGTTACTTCCATTTTCGAGGCCTCAGTTCTCCCAATTGTAAAATACTGGGGCCAAACTAGCTGAGCTCTAAACCTTCATCTAATTTCACATTCCTTGGCTTTTTGTGTAGAGTTCAAAAAAATTTTTTTTTACTAGTCTTGTTTGTGATATAGTTAAAAATGGAAGAGAGCAAGGGCAGACACATTCCCAAATCACAATGAGTTTTAAAGTCAATTATGAATAGGTTTCATAGTAGATTCGTGCCTAAACTTTTTCTCCACTTAGATTGTTTCTTCAAATATTCAGATTTATTTTTAAATTGTAACTTAAATTTAAAAATATACTCTGTGCTCATGGCTAGTGTGTTTGTTTTTCCTTCTTTTGCTGATTCTTAGTCTTTCTACTACTCATTTATTTGTCTTGAAATTCTAATAAAGTCCTGAAATGGGATGATGTGGTGATTTATAACTGTCTCCTTCCAAAAGAACTGGGAGGCAGCATCTTTGTGTGTAGGTGATAATGGTATTAAGAGAACTGGCATTGTTACTCTAGTGATCTTTTATCTGACTGCTGGTGCTTTAGAATTTTCTAGATCTTCTGCCTGGTGATTTTCCTCATGCTGTGTTTTAGTATTTATTTTTTAACTGCTGAATTCTTCAATTCTGAACTCTTTCTAGTTGATGCTCTTTAGAAACATAATTTCTAACTCTATCAATTGCACTCTGGAGATCCAGTTCTTTTTCAAAGACAGTTCTAAATCCCCTCTTCAATCCAGGTATGTCTCAATATAGTGACCCAACCCCAAAATGACCTTCTTTCTGCCTCTTTACCTGATTTTTAAGCAGGTAATTTTAGATGCTATTGAAATTGAGAAAACATACTTGAAAATGAGTGAGCTCTTTAAAACTGTGCAAGATATAGTCTAACAAATAAGAGGCATCTTCATGGCACATTGTCACAGCAAAAAAAAAAAAAAAATTGAAAACAATGTAAATGTCCCCAAATAGGAATTTCATTAAACAAATGATGCTACATTTGAAAATTGTTCTAATTGTATTGTTAAATGACAAAAATAGGCTACATAACAGAATTTACAATATAATGTTTTAAAAATTTTAAAGACCATATGCAGTGCATAGAAAAAAGACTAGAAGGATAGAACCAGAAACATTCACGGGGCTATGTATTAGGAAGGTGGGGTAGTAAGAGTAACTTTTTTCTTGTTTTTTATCCAAAATTTCTTACAATGTTCACAAGAAACATGTATTATTTTGTGATAAGAAACGATAATACAAAAATAAATTTCAGATGAATGAAATAGTAAATGAGAAAATAAAATAGAAAAAAATCTTAGAAAATGTAGACTATATTTAAAACAGAATAGGGAGATTCTGCAAACAAAGATAGTGAACCCCCAAACCATAAGAGAAAAAATATATTTGACTTTGAGACATCAAATGTTTTGTCTTATAATAGATACAATAAAAGTGAGCAAAAAAGTAGAAAATTATGTGCAATGCATACAGCAGTTAAAGGTTAATATCTAATCTATCTATTCACTTCAAAAATGCATAACAAAAGAAACCCAAACAACCTGAGTACAATGAACTAAGTATGCAGATAGGCAGACTACACAACTGTACAGACAAATGGCATCTGAAAAGATGCTGCTGTAGCAGAATACCAGAGACTGGATAACTTAAAAGGAAAACAAATTCATTTTTTCACAGTTCTGCAGTTTTGGAGACTGGATCCAAGATCGAGGCACCAGCATCTGGCAAGGGCCTTCTTTCTGTTTCATCTCATGGTGGAAGGAGGAAGACAGAGGGAGGGGGCAGAGAGAGAGAGAGAGAGAGAGAGAGAGAGAGAGAGAGAGAGAGAGAATGAGAGAGAGAGAGAGAGAAAGAGAGAGAGAGAGAGCAAGAAAGAGAAAGAAGGGGAAAGAGAGAGAGAGAGAGAGAAAGAGGACTGAACCCCCCCTTTTAAAAGAACCCAGTCCCCTGAGAATGGCTTTAATTCTTTCATGAAGGCAGAATCCT
Organism: Carlito syrichta; assembly: GCF_000164805.1. Classification (NCBI taxonomy): domain Eukaryota; kingdom Metazoa; phylum Chordata; class Mammalia; order Primates; family Tarsiidae; genus Carlito; species Carlito syrichta. The sequence goes on from NW_007260458.1 coordinate 1,367,909, forward strand.
CGTGACCTAATCACCTCTTAAAGGGCCTACCTCTCAACGCTGTTGCTTTGGGGAATAAGTTTCCAGCACATACACTTTGTGGGGCACATTCAAACCCTAGCAATGTTCCATCTTCCCAGTAGCTAAGCAACTGCAGATTAAATAAAAATGAAATATCCAGGATGGCAGAAATAAAAGAGTAAGACTGCCTAATGCATTGTGGATATAGGAGAAGAGCCTCTCAGCATTGCTGGTGGATATGTGAAATGTTTTAACATATCTTTTGGAAAGCAATTTGGTATTAAAATCCAAAGGCCTTTGTTCCAGCAGTCTTATAGGGGAGGACATTATTTTCCTCTTTTAACATTTTTTCCATGTGAAGAGAGCTCCATTTGAAGAACTATCCTGACTTCTCTCCATTCTCCCAAACTCTCAACAGTTGAGGAACAATGAATAATCTGCTCGGTAAATTTAAAGATGAGGACTTAGGCATGTGTTGCTCAGACCCTTCCTCTTTTCCTCTGGGATCTACCTGCCTGCAGAGGGTATGAGCTCTGATATTTTCTTGGCCATCTGGTAAGCTCAGTGGTCAAGGTTATATCCCTGTAGGGGGCCTGTGGTTAATTAGTCTTGCCTAGGACTGCATGGGGATAGGTGGGTATGACCATCATGGAAATGGGCTCCCCAGAAATCCCTCAAAACAACTTGCCATGAGAAGCAGAACTTGTTGACAGCTTCCAATCACTACCCCTTCACATCTGCTGCAGCACTCATGCTGAGGGCACACTCCCTCTGAGTTGGAAGATCTTAATTCTGGGACTCTCAGTGACCTGGCTGAGACTTTCTCAAAACTACACCTCTCCTATCCAATCCTTCTTTCCTTCCCTCCTTTCCCAGGTGTCAGATCCACACCACAATCTGAAGGCTCTCCCTGCTCATACTACTTTTCTCTTTTCATTCTATATTTCAGAAGCGTTTCCTTCAATAATCATTTGCAAGTCTAGTTCCATCTTGGTGACTGCCTCTCAGAGAACCCAGACATACAGCTGGTACCAGGAATGATCTGAGGAAGTAGGTAGTAGGACAGGATTGGGGGCTGGATCATTTGAGCCCCCTATCCCATGTGTATTTGTTTCCTTTTGCTGCTGTACCTTACCACAAATTTAGTGGCTTAAAACAACACTCCTTTATTATCTTAAAGTTCTGGAAGTTAGAAGTGCAAAACGTGTTTCATTGGACTAAAGTCAAGTCATCGGCAGGGCTATGTTCCTTCTGGAGATTCTGAGGGAGAATCTGTTTCGTTGCATTTTCCAACTTCTAGAGGCTATCCACCTTCCTTGGCTTATAGTCCCTTTCTCTGTCTTCAAAGTCAGTATCATAACTTCCTTCAATCTCTGACTCTCTTTTCTCTCTCTCATTTATAAGGATTCGTGATTACATTGGGTCTACCAGATACTTCAGGCTAACTGTTTCTCCATCTCAAGATTCTTAGCTTGATCACGTCAGCAAAGTTCCATTTGCCGTATTAGAAAACATATCCACAGGTTCTGGTGATTAGGATGGGTACATCTCTGGGGAGGAGGGATATTAGTCTATTCTGCCTGTCATACCATGTAATATGTAGACATGGATTATCCCTGGCAGAAGATGGCAGCCCAATTGCTAAAAATCTCACTGGAGATGACCTAGGTGGATAGAAATGCCCTTGATGATTCAAATATTTGAAATGCAATGAGGGGGAACAACTGCAAATAAGAACAGTGATGTTGGCTGGTGTTTAGAGGTTGTTTTAGTATGCTGCAGGGAGATAATGAGAAGCTGGGGGCTATGAATGGATATCTACAGACTAAATGGGAGAGCCAGAGGGCCCTCTGTACTGCTCTTTGGGAGTTTACAAAGAGACCCTTCTCTCCTTTAGTGGAAGCCTGAATATAGCACTAAGGAGCAAGTGTAGGACTTAGTAGTAAGAATCCAGAGGTTCCAGAGATGTTCAAGTTCTCAACAAGCCAAGTCTGTACTGCCAAGGTCAGGGTTCTTGTTGGGAAAGTTCTAGATTCTGAAATATGGGATGGGGACATCTGGTTGGATGCCCACAAGGCTCTGTAGTCTCCCTGAACCCACAGAACTTCAAGCCCACTTCTCTCTGTGAAAAGCTAGTCCATCTCTCGTGTGAGAAGACACTGCTACAAGGCAACAGGTGTCCCTCCAAGGAGTTGCCCCTGCTGCCTCTCCGGAATGCCAGTGTGATCACTAGGGTTAACTCTCAGCAGAACCCAGCTGGGAATGTGCTCGGGCTGATAAGGGAGAAAAGAGATCACACCTCAAGGGAACCGCAAAGATTAACTAGAACTTACTGGCAGGAGCCAGGGAGGTATGCCAGGGAATACATTTTGATGGGTCTTAATCAAGGAGGCAGAACATAAAACTGGATAAGCATGAATTCACTGACTCTAGGGAACTTTCCTAGTACATGGAGTATCATACTGGCAAGGATCCCAGGAGATGGGGTGGCTCTTAGAAATCTGAGCTGGGGCCAGCGGTCTAGCTGGTGGACAGGGGCCTGACAGGAAAAGGATGGGCACTATTTCTCAAGGAGACCACCAGCCTCCTGGTAGCAACTCAACTACAATGGGTTACTTCCATTCTGGAAGGGCCGGTAACTCATCCTCACAGGGATAGATACTGATTCTTGGTGTGGGTTTGCCTTTCCTGCCTGCAAAGTCTCATCCAAAACTCATCCAGGAACTTGCCAAATGCCTGATCTAAGGCGTGGAATCCCGTGCAACATGCATCTGCCATGGGACCCACTTCACAGGAGATAGATAAAAACCAGTTGATTTGAACATATTTCTGCAATGTATTGTTATGAGCAAAAAGCAAGGTCTATCTAGAGATGTGTATATATGGCATAAGCTCCTTTTTTGAAAAACACAATGACAACACCGCCTATATGTTTATTTTCATTCAAGTTTCTAGTGTGTGGAATTGTCATGAAAGGGTGTGTCCTGGCCATTAACCCTGGTTATGTGGGAGTTGGGGTGGAGCAGAGGAATGTCTGGTAATGAGGGGGAGGACAGAGGGAAGGAGGAGGTTCAGGAAAAAAAAAACCTGCATCTTAAAAAACTATTCCTGATAAAAAGGAATATATGATATTACTCTGTCACTGAAATATGAATAGTGGTTATCTTAAAGTGATGGAATTCCAGAATATGCCAACTTCTATTATCTGTTGCTTTTTGATAATCACTCAGTCTTATACACAGAAACCCTCTGCCCCTTCACCATGTTGGTTTTCAGTAGTTTTCATCTGTGTAATACAAGAAGTGAACCAAGACTTCTGTGATATGCAAAGGCATTAATAGTTACAACATTTCAGAAATTACATATAGCAGTTTAAGTACAGAAAAAAAATTGTGTGTGCCATACCAGGTTGATTGCAGTGTACTGGAGATACAGAGATAAATAAGACATGGTTTTACAGTATGGAGGGAGAATCAAATCTGTTTAATCTGTTCCATAGTAACAGATTAATTTAGTATCATGTAAAAAGTGCTATAAGGGCATTAACAGGATGTCTGAGGTCTCAGGGTGTGGTAAGGGGACCACATAGCACAACCTGGGTTTGGAAAGAGTAAATGATACCCAATACCCCTCCACCACCACGTAAAGAAATATCCTCCCTTTTTTGCCTTAGGGATATGTGATATAATCTCAACTATTTTAAGATAATGCTTAAACTAAAGATCAAAGGGAAATATGGCACAATCTGGACAGTGGCGTTTGGGATTATGGGTAGCTTCCTATTCCTTTACTCTTTTCTCTTTCTTTTTTGTAATTTGTTCCAATTAATATGCAATTTTTATTTTATTTTGGCTGGATTATATCAGTCTGGGATGATAAAACTAGCATCTTACATGAATCAAATGTTCTCTAATGAAACAAATTGGGAAACATTCACTTTTACTTAATATAGGCAACATGGTAGGTCAAATCTTTAAAAACAAAGTTTTATGATAAGAAACTAGTAAAATGTGTCTTTAGTAGTGGAAAGTTTGGAAGCTACTAAATAACAAAATCAAAGATATTTTATGACTCTGGGATTCTACAGTGACAGTCTGTGGGGTTGTTCTTGTACACGTATCCCTTTGACATGATCTCTTCTAAGAAAAGGTGTGTGGTTGATTAGACAGTTATCTGTTGCTCTCACCACCTGGATTGCATGCCTATGTAGACTCTTCACAAACTATGGAAGCCACGCAGTCATTTTCATTCTTTCCTGGAATAATCCTAAGTGATTGGCATTTTATGTATCTGGAATAAAAATCTAGGAGTTGAATGATTTCTGAGCTAAGACTAGGTATTTAAATTCTTAGAGTCTTCTTCACCTCTAAGCCTTGAAAATACCTTCAGAGTTGTTGATGAGACTTCCCTTTTGCTCCTGCTGATGTTTTGAGTGCAGCTGATTTCTCCTCTGAGCTCTGGCAGTCACCAGCACTGAACCGACTTCTAACCTCCCCACTGTGCACGCAGCAGAGCACCTGCTTCCTCACCATAAAACTCATCACACTTTACTAGAATTGCATCATGTCTTTGCTTTTCCCTAGGTCTAAGACTGTGCCTACACAAGGAATAATAGTAGTAGGTAATTGATTTATAAATTCATAAGTAAATATGTGCCTTTGGGTCACATAATGGCTAACAAAACAGATATTTAAGTGATAAAAATGTGTCAAGCACAGTTCCAGGCATTTTCCATGTATTAACTCTTTCAACTTTCCTAATTATCAAAGAAGGTAGATGCTATTAGTACTCTCATTTACATATGAGGAGAAAAGGAACAGAGAGGTTCATTAACTTGCTAGGTTACATAGCTGGTAAGTGATAGAATTGAGACTTGAACCCAGTCAGTCTGATTCTGCAATCGGTGCTCTTAATCACTATTCTGCATTGCCTTTGAAATCATTTGACTGGCCGGGCTCGGTGGCGCAGCCTGTAATCCAGCGTCTTGGGAGGCTGAGGTGAGTGAATTGCCTGAGCCCGCGGGTTCGTGACCCGCCTGGGCAACTTGGTGAGACCTCATCTCTACAATAAATCAACAAATTAGCCGGGCGTCGTAGCGCGCGCCTGTAGTTCCAGCAACTTGGAAGGCTGAGGCGGAAGGCTCGCCGGAGCCCAGCAGGTGGTGGCCGCGGTGGCCGGGAGCGGCCATTGCACTCCAGCCTGGGCGACGGAGTGAGATTCCAACTCAAAAAAAAAAGAAATCATTTGACCTCTCCATGCTTTAAATTTTCTAACAGAAAAACGGAGTTAACCATACTTATTCATTGGAATGTTGGAAGAATTTTTTTTTTAGATCAAAGTATGCATAAAGCTTTGTTCACTGTAGGTATTATATCCACTTTTATTGTCATCATTAATATCATAATACATTATCACTAATATTGTTAATTGTTAAATATCACTTTTTCTTACCAAAAATCCAATGTTATAATCATACAAACATATTGATTAATAGTGAAAAAAGAGCTATGGCTTTTCTGATCCTAACTTTTTGTTTTTAAGATTTTTCTGAATGACTTTGGGAAGAGAATTTTTTTTTTTTTTTGGTCACTTGGTTGGGTTTCATGCATCTCCTCCCATCAGTGGCATTTGCTGCCTGCCCAACTCTATTCACCATTGAACTTGATACTATTCAGGAAATGCTCGTCGAGCACTGGGCGGTAACTGCAAGGGGATTTACAAATCGTTCTCAGCTGAGAAGGGAGAGAGTCTCCCCCTAGTGTTGGTCTTTATGCCGACGGATCCAAACCCTGCTCCAGGCTCTTTATGGGGGATTTCTGGGTTAGTCTGATTCTCATGACTGCAGTGTGACTTTTGAAGCTAAGAGTTCCACGTTCTGATTCTACAGCTATCCAGCATAGCATATTTAGTGTTTTGCATAAACAAAGGGTGAATGTAGCTATATATTCAAAGATATTCTGTCCATCTTTCTTTTAACCATTTAGTTTTAAATGCTTGACCTTTAATGATTCAGGATTGATAGTAATTATGCTAAGATCCAGCATAGTACTGATTTGAGCAAGACTCAAGTAAAGAAAGCAAGCTAGTGTTCAACTGGTACCTACTAAATAACAAGTATCTTAACAATGATCATCTTTTTAATTCACTTAACTTTTAAGGCAGGCATGTGTCTACTCACAGATATGAGGACTGAGGCTCAGAGAGCTGTAGATGCTTGCCCAATTGTTACATTCAAAATATGATAATGTAGTTTTCAGCCCAATTCCAAGATCCATGCTCTATCCATCACATTTTACTGCCCTTGGCTTCTTGGGGGTCTTTGATGATGTCCTAACAGTTGTAACCTCCACTGAGTGGAGGTTGGAGCCTCGTGTTTCCCTGAATTTGTCTTCCTCCTTTTAAATTACCAGTCTTAGTAGCCATAGGCTTTGGGGCTCTGTTCTTTGATAGTTAAACTGATAAATTGCCAATTAGTATTCATGGGTACTATTTTGCATAACATTCTTAGAAAATACCTTCACCCAAAAGAGTAGTACTACAGATATATTTGTAGGAAACCGGAGCATGATGGGGCATTATGTGAAACATCCTTATTTTAAGCACAGTAACCTCAGTACTTGGGGAACAGATCTTTCAAAATCTGGGTTTGTGATGGCAAAATAATAAAAGTGATGCTTGCTGGTGAAAAGGAAGCCTTCTTGTTATATCTTAAATCACAACTCTTTCATTCTACATATGTGACCTGCTGGGTGAAAAATTTATGATGGGTCTGTGTATTACCTTATATTCTCCTAGCAATCTAGTATTTAATTGGAAGTAAGGGAATGGCGGGGGGATGCTGTTTGGCAATTGGCCAGTTCTGTGAGCAAGTTTTGGTTTGTGTGGTTCTGTAGTTATTTCTGTGAACAAAGTGTCCCATTCATATAGCCTGGGCTGGTTATAAGCTGGCACTGAGTGATGGCCAATTACAAGTTATTCACATTTGGATCGATACCCCAGACATGAGCTCATTAACCCCAAATCCTATTATCTCACACATGTGAAGCAGATTGTTTTTAATGTGCTGACATTTTCACTGTCGACAAACCTGAGTTCTGGTGTAGTAAAAAGCCTCAACAGAAATAAGCAGAAATAAGCAGCTGTGTTGATATCTACACAACCAGTGAAATGACAGGTGCAAATTAATAGGAGTCTGCTTGTGCCACTTAGCGTTCAGCTTGAGAGTTGATGACCTTGGTGGATTTCCTATAGTTCCTCATCTTATTTCCCATCTCCTTGGGATTTCAGCTCTTCTTGGCATCTAGAAAACTTTCTTCTTTTAATGTCTGCAGATCATAATTCCTGTCTTCAGGCAGTTTCTTTATTTTCCAAGACACTAGTTTCTAGGCCTGTTGGTGCTATAGCTTTTATCTATTTCAATCTTCTTTGCGTCTCCCCATAACAATTTTAATTAATGGGCAGATTTTCTTTATAGATGGAATGCTCATATCTCCTAAAGATATATCATCATAACTATTAGAATCATTTATTTACACGCTATCCCATTTTCTATCTCTGCAGGAGTGGGCAAATTTTTCTTCAAGCCATTATCTCTACAGTTAATGAATTCAACCCCCAAATTAACTCTGAATTACATGGCTGCATTTTACACTTGTTTTTGTTTAGGGGGTCTTCTTTGAGGTTGGCTGCCCAAGCTCTCCTTTTGTGGTCCTCAAGTAAAAGGGAAAAGTCCGATTGCACATTTTACTACAATAATTTTTTTAAGTCTGTTTTTTTCTGGTTTGATCCACAATGACATCTTAATAGCTCAAAATTTAAATTTTGATTTCACAAAATTATTATAGTATCATGCTTTCTCTATCTTTAAAATGAGAGGATATCTTCCCTGCTTATTCACACAACTATTATAAATATTAAATGTATTTGCAAAGGGTAAAGTGCTATAAAAATATACCTACACATATATCAGTGGTACTCAAGGGACGCTTTTGCCCCCAGGGGACATTCAGCAATGTCTGGAGACATTTTTGGGGGTGTCAAAACTTGGTAAGGGATAGATGCCTCTGGCATCTAGTGGGTAGAGATACAGAATGCTGCTTAACATCCTACGGTGTACAGAAGAGCCTTCCTCAAAAAAGAGTCATCCAACCCCAAATGTCAATAATGCCAAGGATAAGAACCCCTGAATAAAAAGACTATGATACAAAAAGCAGAAATGGAGTCTTATTCAATAATCATCTGTTTTCCTGCTCCTCTCTCATGTCCAACCGGGCTCATAGATACTTTCCTAACTAACTTCTCTATTGCGGGCAAACTGAGTTAGGTAATGAAACACTAATGGAAAGTGCCACTCTCTCTACAGGTCATTAAATAGGGGAAGCAATTTCAATAAACACTATTTTTAACCTCTTCTTTGTTAGCAAGCATCATGTGGATAATTTTCAGATATTGGAAGGATCAGGATGAGAGTTATTCTGCATTTTTATTTTCATGCTCCAGGTTATCTTTGGTACAGTATCTAATCATTAAAGAAAATAGTCCTAGAGCCAAGGGCAGTTGCTAGAGATGATCTGTTTCACCTTCTGTAGGTCAGTAACTAAGTCATCTAAGACAGATGGTGTCTAATCTCTTCTCCTGTTAATTGTCATTCTGATAGCCGACTTCTCAGGAGTATTTTTGTAGGGTCCAGGAACTTTATAATATCTTATTTTGTCTTCACAACAACCCTGAAAAATAGTTATATCATGCTAATCAAAGTCTTTTTTAGAACACTTAGAACAAGTTTAGAAATATAGCTTTCTGCATTGAAAGCTCAATTCTAGTGTCCATAATACTCAGTTACCTATCACAGAAACAAAGAACTGAGTACCACATGTTCTCATTCATAAGCAGACCCTGAACATTTACCATAATACTATAAGAAAGAGAATGGCAGCAGTGGGACACTGAAGGGGGAGGGAAGGAGTGCACACAACATCAATAAGGGTAGCTGATCTCAAACCAGGCAAAGTTTATGATGACCACTTATACACCTAATCCCGAATTGTATCCCATATCTGTAAAAAATAAAATAAAATCAGCCGGGCTCGGTGGCTCAGCCTGTAATCCCACACTTTGGGATGGTGAGGTGAGTGGATTGCCTGAGCCTGAGGGTTCAAGACCCACCTGGGCAACTTGGCGAGACCTCATCTCTACAATAAATAAAAAAATCAGCCGGGCGTGTTAGCGCGCGCCTGTAGTTCCAGCTACTTGGAAGGCTGAGTGGAAGGATCACCGGAGCCCCACAGGTCGAGGCTGCAGTGGCTGGGAGCGGCCACTGCACTCCAGTCTGGACGACAGAGTGAGACTCCCACTCAAAAATAAAAAAATAAAAAATAAGCCGGGCTTGGAGGCTCAGCCTGTAATCCCGCACCTTTGGGAGGCTGAGGTGAGTGGATTGCCTGAGCCTGTGGGTTCGAGACCCGCCTGGGCAACTTGGCGAGACCTCATCTCTACAATAAATCAAAAATTAGCTGAGCATGGTAGCGCGTGTCTGTAGTTCCAGCGACTTGGAAGGCTGAGGCGAAGGATCGCCGGAGACCAGCAGGTCGAGGCTGCAGTGGCTGGGAGCGGCCACTGCACTCCAGTCTGGGTGACAGAGTGAGACTCCAACTCAAATTAAATAAATAAATAAATAAATAACATAGGCCAGGCTCAGTGGCTCAGCCTATAATCCCAGCACTTTGCGGGGACCAAGGCAAGAGGATTGCCTGAGCCTGTGGGTTCGAGACCAGCCTGGGCAACATGGTGAGACCTCATCTCTACGATAAATGAAAAAATTTGCTGGTGTGGTAGCGCACGCCTGTAGTTCCAGCTCCTTAAAAGGCTGAGGAAGAAGGATTGCCAGAGTCCAGCAGATCAACACTAGGGTGGCCGTGAGTGTACCACTGCACTCCAGCCTGGGCAACGGGAGTAACACTCCAACTCAATAAATAAATAAATAAACAAACAAATAAGTAAAATAAATAAAAAATAAAGCTCACTTCTGCTGTCTGTTTTAGTCTCCTAACATGGTCAATAACTAAATAAGTATTTACGCAGATATTCCTATCTGCAGAGCTCTTTGGGAATTCAATGACATTTCCTTCGAGAAATATGTGCCTTAACCTGGACACTGCAACCCAAATATATATAAATACTATATAACTAGTAAATGGTCTACATGTCCATTAATAAAGTTATGGTTATGTAAATTGTAGAATAGATCTTTATATATTAACACAAATAGATAATTTCAATACATTAACAAATAGGCTATTTGTGGAACACTATGTATATTATGATACATTTAGGTTGAAAATACATCTACACATTCTTAAATAGAAAAGTTATTATGTGGAAGGAGATTTGCCAGATTGTGAACTGTGATCTTTGGGGGTAAGATTACAGAGAAACATTGTTATTTTCTGCATAATTTAGATCTCCTACAATGATCATGTATCATTCTAAAGAGCAGTAAAGATAGTTCATTTTAAAAATATACAATAGAAATTAATAGTAGCTCAAGACAGCCATGCAAAATACAATTTATCACAAAGTGGCAATAATAAACCAAATAACAGCTAATATTAATTGAATACTTTCACTGTACCAGGTATGGCTCTGAGGATTTAACATAGAGGAATTCAGTTAATCATCACAACAGCACTAGGAGATTAGTCCAATTTTTATTCATATTTTACAAATGAGGAAACTGAGGTACAGAATAGGTAAGTGAGTTGCCCAAGGTCTCAGAGTTAGTATTTGATCGAGTCAGGTCTTGAACCCGGGCAATCTGACTTCAGAGATTTTCAGCTGAATCTTCACTTGAAAGTGCCAAATACATGACATGGCTCCAATGAGTACTACGGAGCTTTGGAGGAACTTGAGGTAACTCAAGGTTCTCTGTGCTGGTAATCACCAAGTTTGTACCAGACTATAAGACCCTGCAGGGAGGGGACAGTGTCTGGGTCACCTTTATTTTGCCCTCAGCACTCAGAATAGTGTTCTCCACTTGTAGACAGCAGGTCTTTAACAAATGTTTATTGTATTTAAAGTTTTAAAAGTATCCTAAGTTAATCTGTTTTCTGGGGGAGTCAACATTTAAATTAGAATTCCTTACCTTTCCATTTCATAGACAAACTCTGCATGGGGATAAATGGCTTGACTGTATTGTGCATGGTCAGAAATGAGCAGTATAACTAGAGTGTTCATTTTGTTGGTCATTTGATGTGTTTTCTTGAACATCTGTCACATGCAGGCCCTGTTCTGGGAACACAACAAGACACACAATGTCTGTCCTTTCATAGAGTTTGCATCTCTGTGGTAAATGTCAGATACAAACTGGGAAAATAGTGGGCACACAGTTAGTGCCCAACCCTTAGGGATATCACAAACCGTGAGTAGGGAGAATTGTATGAAATGTATATTTTGTAATAAATTAAAGTGTTATTTTAACAGATAATTGGAAGGAAAAAAGTTCTAATGTCAGTCAAGTCACTGGTGCTGTGTTATTAACACAAGGAAATTAAACTTAATGGCACCAAAGGGAAAATGGTAAAAATGATTTTCTGGTCACGTGCTATTAACCATAATAAAATAAACAGAAAAATAGTTAGTGGGGGAAAGGACTGGGTTGTTCATACCCTCAAGGCATGGCACAATTAGAAAGAGATGAAAGCATCTTCCCATTTCCAGTTTAACTCTTTCCTGGGCTTCACATAACATCCCAAAATGTATTGTGGTTTTGGTATTCCCACGGGACATAAAATCTGCTTTAAATGATTCTTGTTACAAGTCTCAGAGTTACTTTATGTTGTCCTTGGAGACAGAAAATAAGCTTTTACCTCTCTTCTGGATTCATTTTCAAAAATGATTCTTGGAAATGAGTTTTCCTTAGACACATTTATATATAATGACAGGCTAATATCTTACACACCATTACTGTATGTAATAACAGTGTGACAAAACTGACAAGAACTAGGCTATAGATGTAAGGCAATTAACTGTGGAAGGAGAGTTATCTAGCAGAAAGGATGAGCGTCATCATGCTGTGTGGTGACTTAATGGTTACTAAGTGATAAATGTGGACATCTCCTGAGGCAAAACTTCAAATAAGTGAAATTTGTCCTTATGGCCCCACTTTTCTTTTTTGGCGTATGCTTTCTTGCTGCCAAGTCCTTCTTGTCATGGAGAAAAGTCCTAGCCTAGAGCCTAGTACTTAGTAGGTGATTAATAACTCTTGTTAAATGGATGGATGCATGGATGAGTGGATGGGTGGATGGATACTTAGGTGGATAGGCTGAGGGTGGGTGGATCGGTGGGTAGATGGATGGATGAATGACTAAGTGGGTGGATCGGTGGGTAGACGGATGGTTGCATGGATAGGTGGATGGATGGATAGGTGAATAGGGGGATGGGGGGGTGGGGGGTGGAT
>NW_007260458.1:1380382-1427242 GCF_000164805.1 Carlito syrichta
ATGCATGAGTGGGTGGGTAGATGGATGAATGGGTGGGTGAATGGATGGATGGGTGGGTGCATGGATGGGTGGATGGATAAATGGATAGCTGGATGGATGGGTGGGTTGGTGGGTAGATGGATGATAAATGGGTAGATGGATAAGTGGGTGGGATGGGTGGGTGGAGGGTGGGTAGATGGATGGACGAATGGGTGTGTGAATAAGTGGGTTTATAGATGGGCAGGTGGATGGATGGGTGGGTGGATAGATGGATGGGTGGACGGATAAGTGGGTGGATGGGTAGATGGGTGGTTGGTGGGTAGATGGATGAATGGGTGGGTGGATAAGTAAGTGGATGGGTGGGTTGGTAGATAGATGGATGGATGAATGGGTGTGTGGATAAGTGGGTTTATGTGTGGGTAAGTGGATAGGTGGTTTTATGGATGAATAGATGGATGGATGAAGGGATGTAAGGTGTAAAGAGTTTATCATGTCTCCCCTCCAAGTTTTGAGCAGTGCTTATCTCAGGGATAATGATAGCATGTTAAAGATCTGCAAGGTGGTGTATTTTAGACAGAAAGGATTTCTTTCTGATACTCTTCAGCTCCTTGTACAGTTCAGGGTGTGGGACATATAGCTAAGAGAGCAGACTCTGGAGGTGGACTGTCTGGAATTGAACCCCAGTCTGCCACTTTCTAGCTACATCATCTTGAGCAATTTCTTCAGCTATAATCATCCAATCTACTACACTGGTTGTTTTGAATATCAACTGGGTTCATTCCTGTCAAGGCTGCCATATAGTTAGAGCTCAGCAAACATGAACTCTAAACTTGGTTGTATTGCATGTCAAGACGAGCCATGGGTGACTAAGTTTCCAAATACCATGATAAATCAGATGTGAATGGAGCCCTTCCCAGGGGCACAGGGGCTGCACAGCCCTCTTTCTTTCTTGCCTTTCCCTTCTTGTAAGAGCCAATTACCTATCAAGTCGATTTTTCCCTTTTGGAAAGGAGAAGGATCATCTGCTATGTGCCCCTGTGTTCACCACTCCAGCCACACTGGTGTTTTTGCTTTTCCTCAAACATACCAGGTGCAAACCCACTGTCAGGGCTCGGCATGAGCTGTTCCCTCTGGCAGAAGCACATCTCCCCAGCTGTCTACTGGGCTAATTCCTTCACCTTTTTCAAATTTTTGCTCAAATGTCACATTCTAATTGAGGTTTACAATGACCACTCTAGAACAGTAGCATTCCAATCTCTTACCCTCAGTATCCTGATACTACTTAGCCTGCTTTTTTCTTTTGTTCGATACCTCTCACCGCTATCTAATATACTCTATATTTACTTATTCATTATGTTTGTGTCTTTCTCCCTCAACCAGGAGGCAGGCTTCTTGAGGGCAGGGATTTTTGTGGTTTGGGTTCATTGATGTATCCCTAATCATGTGCTACTACAATGGCCTGGCATATAGTAAGCATTGAACAAATGTTTGGTAAATGAATAGTAGAAATGAATGAATGACCTGTAAAACAGTTGTAAGCAAATTGAAGTGTAAACAGTAATCTCCATCCCCTAAATCACCTAACCTAGGTATCATCTTGGAATTCTTTCTGTCCTTCCCTCTTCATATCCCACTGGTCACTAGGCTCTGAAGAGTCTGCCTCTGAAATCTCCTTCAATCCACTCCCTTTTCTCCATGTCTACACTGCAGCTTTGTTAATTATTATTGAATTCTCTAATGCCATTTTTTTTTCTTCTCCTTCAGTTCCTTGCCACATTATGCTTCAAGGATGATTTATACAAAACACAGACTTATTTATGTCACTGCAGGACTTAAAAACCTCCAATGTCTCCCTATCAACTTGGGATAGAATTCAAATGAACCCTCCTAACCTAGCAACTCTGTCATTATCAAACCACGTGATGTAGGCAGAATTACCCCCCTGCCCCGCCCTGCCCAAGATGTTCGTGTTCTAATCCCCAGAACCTGTGATTATGTCAGGTTACATGTAAAAGGGGAATTAAGGTTACAGAAGGAATTAAGGTTGCTGATCAACTGATCTTAAAATAAAGGAGATTACCCTGGGTTAACTCTAGGTGGGCCCAACATAATTACAGTGTTTTTTTTTTTTTTCAAGTGGAAGAGAGAATCAGAGGCAGGGGGGAATATGACTATAGCTGAAGGTCATAATAATGCAATGCAAGGATTTGACCAGCTGGCTTTGAAAATGGAAGAAGGGGGCATACCTCGTCAACAAGGGTACCTGCACAGTGAATATTTTTATACCTAACCCTTAACTGTACCCCACAATTTTAAAATAAAAAACATATATTAAAAAAATAAAAACAAATTTTTAAAAACTATTTAAAAAAAAATTAAAAGAAAATGGAGGAAGGGGCCACAAGCCAAAGATTCAGGCAGCTTCTAGGAACTGAAAAAGGTATGGAAATGGATTATCCTGTACATACCTTGTTTTAGTGGCGTGAGATCCGTGTCAGACTTCTGACCTTCAAAACTTTGAGATAATAAATTTGAGGTGTTTTAAGCCACTACATTTGTTACAGTAGCAGGAGAAATAGAATACACTGCATACTTTTTTGCCTGTTGGGGTTTAACTGTTTGAGGCTGTGTTATAAGTGATAAGTGACACCAAACTTTTAAGGCTTTTGTAAGGATTAAAGATAATATTTGCAAAATGCCTAGCCATGTCCCACACATAGTAGGTGCTGAAAAAATAATAGCTCTTGTCATTGTTTCCTTTCAAACCACATTGTCACTTCCATGCATAACCCATCATTCGCCTCTTTATATACCTACAGGGAACAACCCAATGCTTACCTAATAAGCTTCTCATTCTTTACGGTCCAGCCTAATATCCCCTCATTAGACAAGCCTTCCCAAATCCCACCCCCATACCAGGCAAATGTAATCTTTCTTCTCTCTGCTTCCATGATTTGTACAATAACTATTTGAAATAGGTGTTATTATTTCAAGACTCTGGGACCTGGATGAGGCAAGCAAGGTAGTTAGGGTACACAATTTAAGGAGGCATCCATTCTCAAGGTTGTGCGAGTGTTTCACATACCTAATCCTAGTCCTGGTCCTGATTAGTCCCATTTGACTAATGAGGAAACCCAGATTCAAGAAGATGAAATGTCTTGCTGGTAGGTGACAGAGGGTTCAAAGCCCATATTCTTACTTGCCTATGTACAAGTTCCTAGAGCAGGGCCCGGCACACAACCAATATTCAAGAATGTATTGCATGAATGAACTGAGGTGGTAGGTAGCAATTTGACCTGATATTTAATGTAGTAATGATGATGACATATATCTAACATTTACCATGAGTGTACTGTGTGTTAGGCACTCTGAGAAGTGCTTTGCTTACAAATTTCCTCAGACAACTCTATGAGTTAAGAATCGTCTATTAAAATTTTCATTCTACTATGAAGAAACTGAAGTTCAGAGAAATTAACCCCCTTGCCTGAGGTCCTACATCTAATATGTTTTTATTCAACATAGGATACAAAATGAGAGCAGCTTGACTCAGGAGCCCTTCAATTTGACTTTGTTTTTTTCATCAAGTACTAATTGAATGCTTTATATCTCTCAGATTAATCAAAAGCTAGCGACCCATCTTAGGATTAGTGGTGAAATTTCAAATATCTAAAGGTGTTTCAAAACATCTCTCCCAGGAGGACCGACCTCACCTATGTCAGCAGGGCCAATGTAAGAATGAGACATTGAAAGAGGCATTGAAACTGAAGGAGACAAACTCAGGATAGCAGACATGCCAACATGGTTCTTGTGAAGTGTGTTTACTCATCTGTTATGAGCTCACCCTAATGCAACTTTACTTTTGGTGTAATAAATTGTATTAACTTTATGCTTGAGTGAGTTATCTCTCAAAAATAGAAAAATGTGTATTTCCAGGAGTCTTCTTTCATTTACACATGGAAGTCTATGGGAGTTTAAAAAATGGATTTTAAGAGCTTCAGTGATGGCTAAGAAATTGCTATTTCAGTCTTGAAAATTGCCTTTTCTACCAGAAACACTGAGCAAGAAAATCAGACCATCTGATCTTGCTGCATTGGAAAAAATTACTCAGGCACTGAGATGGCCTTTAAAATTTGATCCCCTTTCCCCCTGACAATATGATAAAAATTAAACCTTGGACTCCTATATCAGAATACTTAATAAATAGGAAAATACAGAAAGCCAAAATTTTTTCTTTTTTTAAAAAAAAGAAGGCACTCAAGCATTTTGAAACTTTTCCCTCTCTATTGTGGTGCAATTCAGATAACTCAATTGAGTAGTGGGGTGAAAATTGGGAGCCAAAATAAACTCATGAGTTTAGTATTAATTAACTGTGTGCAAAGAGTTTAATCTCCCATTTTTAGACCAAAGCTATTATATTAAGCTCGATGACAAACAGCTGTACTGATTTAGCTGCATCCCTATAATTTGGGTGGACAAAGTGCTTACATCAATTTCGGATCATTCTTTCCTTTAGTAGCCACATAAAATTAGTTGAACTCTCCTTTACATGTAACTGTGAAAAGTTAGAGTTCCCACTCTAAATGTCCCCAATATGGGAAAAAGAGCTTGCATTTTCCTGGTAGTTGCCTTTCACCCTTGTTTACAAATACCTGCAAGAATGTAATTCTTGATCACCTCTTGGCCATCTGCCAGCTACTGGTCTGTCTCTACTGCTGTATCCCAAGCATGCTCCCCTTCCCTCCTTTGTGAAATTCCCTCTAGCAATGCTACAGAATGGAATGAACTTTTACTGAAAGTTAGGGACCCATTGGGAAATTAAACCAGAGACTGGAAAGCAATCTAAAAATGAATATTAGAACTTCTGGCTTCCAATTAGGAAGTAGAAAGCTGGAAAGAGTATTGCTTTCATGATAACAAGAAAAACTTGAATAATCAACAGAATCACACATTTTCTTGACTCTATCAGAAAATTGAGTTCACAGAGACAATCACTAGCCTGAAGCCTAAGAAAATTCAGGGGCATCCAAGGAGAGGTAGATGGGCCACTCTAACAGAGTTCAGGAAATAACTGGGCCATCATACCAGCAGACAAAAAGAGTTCAGTTAAATTATTGTAATAAATTGCTAAAGTTGAAGGGTGGGCTAGTTCAAGAATGTAGAACACCTGGATGCCATACACTCAAGGAGGCTCTTTTTAAAAAATTTTTTCATTTTAAAGATGTGAGGTACAACTCAGGGTTAGGTATACAAATGTTCATTATGCAGGTACCCTTGCTGATGAGGTGTGCCCCCACCCCAGATTCCATTACTGTCAATCCTGCCCCCTCCACCCCCCAGGTTCCCTTTACTGCCAATCCTTTTCTTACAGTATTACAATAATTATTCAAGGTCTGCTTATGAGTGAGAACGTGTGATACTCAGTTCTTTGTTTCTGTGATACATCACTCAGTACTATAGACTCTAAGTCCATCCAAGTTGCTGTGAAGTTCATAATTTTGTCCTTCTTTATTCCATCATGTATAGGTATCACATTTTTTAAATCCAGTCCTCTTTGAATGGACAGCACAGTTGGTTCTATGTTTTTGCTATTGTGAACAATGCTGCAATAAACTTGCGTGTGCAGGTATCTTTCTCATAGAGTGATTTGAGTTCAGGAGGCTTTTTTTTTTTTTGAGTCGGAGTCTCACTCTGTTGCCCAGGCTGGAGTGCAGTGGCACACTCACGGCCACCCAGCATCGATCTGCTGGGCTCCACGATCCTTTTGCTTCAGCCTTCCAAGTAGCCGGAACAACAGCCGCACACTACCATGCCTGGCTAATTTTTTTCTTTTTTTAATTGTGGAGATGCGGTCTCGCCAATTTGCCTGGGCTGGTCTCGAACCCGCGGGCTCAGGCAATCCACTCGCCTGGGACTCCCAAAGTGCTGGGATTACAGGCTGAACCACCAAGCCCAGGAGGCTCTTTACCAATGATCACAACAAAGACTAGAGACCCCTTGGGAACCTAGAGAAAGCCTATGTTGGTGATACAGGCCTGGAGAAGAGAGCAGCTACTGCTGTGAGAAAGACACAATGAATATTTGAGCTGTTTGTCATCAAGTTCTGCCTGGATCCGTTTCTCTTAAAGGAATGAAGGCCTTAAGACACTGGGAGACTGCAGCAAACCCTGAAACCCCTAAGGCAAGACCCATGTGGCTGAGAGGGTAAAAGAAAAACACCTTCTATGTCAAGAGGAGGGGCAAGAAACCATTTGGGGCCCAGGGCATACTTGGGTGTGAGATAGGAAAGTTAAGAAAACCTTCGTTGTTGTCGGTGGCTCAACCTGTAATCCCAGCACTTTGGAAGACCGAGGCGAGTGGATTGCCTGAGCCCACAGGTTCGAGACCAGCCCGGGCAACTTGGCGAGACTTCATCTCTACAATAAAATCAAGAATTAGCAGGGCGCAGTAGTGCGCGCCTGTAGTTGCAGCTACTTGGAGGGCTGAGGCGGAAGGATCGCTGGAGGCCAGCAGGTCGACGCTGGGTGGCCCAGAGAAAAGAAGAGAAAAGAAAAGCTTCGTCTAAGACCCAAAGACACAGTTCTTCCTAAGCTAAGGCTAGACAAGACAATAAACCACTTCCCTCACCTTCCTCTGCTCCATCCCTCTCCCCCGCCCCCCACCATGCTAGAAAGCAATGAGCAATGAGAAACAGCAGTCTTCTGGGAGAAGAGCAGGTCTTCTATTGAAAACAATAGCACAAAATATGGAAGAAAGTGAGAGTATACTGTTGTAAGTTTAGGTTTTTACACTAAACGTGAAGCGATATAATATAATTTGAATATATATATTATAAACCTGAGTCTAATTACTAAAAAATTAAAAAAGGTGTGTTAACAAATCTAACAATGAGAAAGTCAAACTTATAGAAGTAGAGAATTGAATGCTGATTACTGGAGGTGTAGGGTAAGGGGTAGAGAGGGGAGAAGTTGACCGAGGACACAAAGTTCCAGTTAGACAGGGGAATGCATTTTCAAGGTTTATCACATAGCAATATGACTATAGTTAATAATAATATATTGCATATTTCAAAATTGCAAATAGAGTAGATTGTACATGTTTTTACTACAAAAAAGGTAAGTATGTGAGGTGATAGATATGGTAATTAGCTTGACATCATCATTCCACTACATATACATCTATCAACACAAGACATTATGCTCCATAAATATAGACAATTACTGTTTATAAATGAAAAGTAATTTAAATAAAAATTCAATTGTGGAGATAGAAAACAGGAAGATAAAAGTGGGCACAGACACATACATACACACAAACTATAAAACAGAATAAGTAGAAAATAGCTAGTAAGATGGTAGACTGTAGCCCAATCATAGCAATAATTATATTCAGTGTAAATGGTCTAAATATACCAATTTTAAAAATAGAGATTGGAAGAATGAATTTTTAAAAGATAACTAAATTGTTTACAAGAAACTTATTTCAACAATAATGACCTAGTTAGTTGAGAGTGACTGAGTGGAAAAAGATATACCACGCAAATACTAACCAAGAGAGAGTTGGAACGGTTATATTTACATCAGACAAAGTAAAGTTCAGAACATGAACTATTATAAGGGATAAAAAAGGACATCACCTGATGATAAGGAGTGAATTCACGAAGAATACATAGCAATCCTAAATATGGGTGCGGTTAATGACAGAGCCTCATAAACTCTGATAGAACTAGAAGAAGAAATAGACAAATCCACAATTGTAGTTGGAGGGTTCAATGTTCCTTTCTCAGTAATTGATAACACAAGTTGGTAAAAAATTTTACAAATTTAGAGGACCTAAGGGACTCTATCAACCAACTTGACCTATTTGACAATTATAGTATACTTAACAGCAGTATACGTATTCTTTTTTAATTACACATAGACCATTTACCAAGATAGACCATATTCAGGGCCATAAAACAAACCTCAAAAAATTTAAATCATACAAAGTAACTTCTCAGATCATAATAAAGTTGAATGATAAATCAATAACAGAAAAGTTTCTGGAAAACACCAAAATATTTGGAAATGAACCAACATGCCTCTGAAGAATCCATGGGTCAAAGAAGAAGTCATAAGGACAAATAGAAAATATTTTGCATCAAATGAAAATGAAAATATATAAAAATGTGTGAAGTGTTACTAAAGCAGTAAATAGAAATGTATAGAATGTCATGATCAATAAAGATATTTTCCTTATTTTTCTTTCCTTATATTTCCACAACCTCCAATACTGTATTGAACTGTATGGGTAATAAATAACGGTGTTTTTTTTGTTGTTTTTTTTTTTAGTTGGAGTCTCACTCTGTGACCCAGGCTTGAGTGCCATGGCACACTCAGTCACCCCAATGTCAACCTGCTGGGCTCTGGTGGTCCTTCTGCCTCAGCCTTCCAAGTAGATGGAACTACAGGCTAGCGCTACTGTGCCCAGCTAATTTTTTATTTATTGTAGAGACAAGGTCTCGCCAAGTTACCCAGGCTGGTCTTGAACCCTCAGGCTCAGACAGTCCACTCTCCTCAGCCTCCCAAAATGCTGGGATTACAGGCTGAGCCACTGAGCTTGGCTGGTACTCTTACCTTACCAGCTCTGTCTTTCTGGAGAACCCTGATTAGAACAACTAATTCAATACGTCTTATGTATTAAATATATTTAATATTGTAGAGTTGGTTCATTAATAATTTACTTATAATTTTTTAATCTACATGTATAGGTAAAGTGAGACTATGATTTCCTTTTGGTATCCTCCTTACTGTCTCCTTCTTAAGCTGTTACTATTTTGTGGTGCCCACTTTCTCCCAACAAAGTTCCTTCCCCCCCCTTCTTTCTTTCTCAAGTCTAGAATGTCTCCTCTGGTAATTTTGGTACAAACAGAAAATTTTTTTTTAGTTATTATACTGAGAAATTTAGTTTCCTTAGTCTTAACAATCTTATTCCAGGATAAACCCAGTGTGTTGTAATTTCATAGTCAAAATCCCAGTAATATGTTTTCTTGGGTTTCCTTTTTAAGCTCTTCAAAAACCAGCAGAAACTTTGAAATGATAGCATTTCTTTAATGCTTTAAAGTTCACAAGAAAGGGGTCAGGTCAGATACTCTTTGCTTTTCAACCCAACCTATAGTCTTTTTAAGTGGATAGGACACTAAAATATTTGTCTATTTCCAGAGCAAATCCTTAGAGGTATGCCCCTACCATTACAGCCCAAACTAGATATTTCAAGTGGAAAAGTGTGTGTGTGTGTGTGAAGAAGGACTTAAAAGATTGAGGTGAAGGACTCGTGTTTTGATATCTTTAAAAGAAAAAAAAAAGAAATACTAGTTCTTTCATTCCTTGAAACTGGTAGTTCATTGATTCATTCTTTCATTCAACAAATATTTTAGGACCTATTCTGTGTCAGGTACTGTTCTAAGGGTTGAGGGTAAAAGGTGGTGAGCAAACAGTAAAGGAAACAGCTTCATGGAGCTTACAATGTAGTGAAAGAGACAGACCCAAACACATGAAGATATAACTTAACAGTAGGTAGTGATAAGTGCTTGGAATAGAAATAATGTCAGGTAAAGAAACAAACAAGCAAAAAAAAGGTCACAGGATGCTGTTGTGAATTATGGTCGTGAAAGGACTTTCTAAAGACTTCTTTTGCTGTCCTTATTTTATGCCTTATTTCATATCTTTCCTTTTTCTTTCCTTCAGCCATGTGGATGTCTGATTGAAGAGTCTTCCAGGTAGAAGGAAGATGTATTCGGCTTGCGTGAGGAGTACCTTGGAAAGTGTGACTAGGACAATGTGAAAGAGAAAGTGAGTGCAGGGTGATTAAGTCTGATACACAGGTGGGGCCAGGTGGTGATGTTCGAGGCCCTGGTAAGAAGTTTCTAGAGTGACTACTTTGCTTGAAATATCACAGGGGACTTACTCTTAGACACACACACACACACGCACACACACACGCGAACACAAAATGTAGCTTCCAGTAGAGTCTTGGGTTGGGTTGTTATGGTTTTTATTGTGTTTTTTTTTTTTAATTGTAAGAAGAGCTCCTTTATACAGGATGAAATGACACATGCTGGATAAATGCAGAGATCTGTTGCTGGCCCTGCAAATAACCAACAAAGAGGCTCATGAAGGCTGGGCTCCATGCTAGGACTGCTTCAGGGGAGTTTAGATGAGTATTATATGCCTTAGTTCTGGGTGCAATAGTAGTAATGGGGTCACTCTGGCATTTTTTACAAAACCACTTCCTCCCCACCCCCTCCAGATTACTACTGGCTTCTCTCTTCTAGTAAAAGAGACATCTGCTTCTATGTATAGAAGAGGCTTCAGGCCCTGAATTATAGTGTGGTAATTCATGCTTAACTGTTTTAATGGCTGCATAGCCCTCAGCCTTGCAACTCCTAACGCATAAGATACTAATTATTAGGCCATAATTCACACTGTGTGAGTTCTTATTGCTTATCTTTCTTGTAGGATACAGATAGTTGAGAACATATAGTGCCTGTGAAAGACCAGTATGCTCACTCCAATAACATCAGGCAAGCAATTCCACATAACACTGAAGAAGGTAAGAGAGTAAAGAGAAATAACAAAATGGTTTTTGAGAGACAGGGATCGTTTTTCACAAAGTGCATTAACTAATTGACAGTGGTAGCAGAGGCCCACAGTCTGCTCATAGGAAAACTTTCTATCAAACCTTTAGTCCCTGTTGAGAGAAAAAGGACCTGTAAACTAAACATGCAGTCTTTTCAAGGAGATTATAAAAAGCATTGGCATGTGCCTGTGAATTCACCTACAGATCTGATGAATCTTTTGTGATGGATTCGGGAAACCGATTGCTTTCTCATAGGTTAAGGAAAAAGCTGTGGTATCTTTTAAAGGTTCAAGAACTAGAACTTGTGAAACCATGGGAATAATATGAATTGGTAGAAAACAATAACAGTCTCACAGCTGGACCATCTGGTGGGTTATTCAGACATAGCTGTATATATCACTGAGTGGCTGCCATAAAGCACCAGATGAAGAAAAGAGCTGGCATCTACTTCTAATTTTCCAAGGCTTAAATTGCTTTAGTTCCTAAAGCACTGGAAATGAGGACTTCATTTGCAGTGATCTCAGCATCTTCCAAAATGTGATCTTTTTAAACAAATTATGATGTCAATAGACTTTAGGACAAGAACCTTACATCTTCATTGTCAACTCTGTGCCAGTAAAGTATGTGTATGTCTTCCTTTAAATAAATGTCACATGTTCCACCATACACTCTTCTGTATAAAGAACACCTTCTGCTTTTATTTGCCTTATTTTTAAAAAGATTTCCTTTCTTTAGCATAGCATAATGGGTACAAGAATACCACTGAAACCAGATTGCCAGTGGCTATGTGGTAAGTTACTTATCCTCTCGGCCTCAGTTCCCTAATCTTAAAATGGGAATAATAATAGTACTTACCTCATAGGATTGTTGAGAGAAATACATGAGCTAAGTAAGAGTTTAGCATACTGCCTGTCACATAGTAAGCACTAAACAATTGTTCATTGTCATAAGAATAATAACAATCATATTTATTGCACAATTGAATTGGATATGGTCTCACCCTCCAGTTCTTTCTTGATGGCCAGTACAAAGGTTCACTCGTAAAAAGACCTCAGTAATAGTTAAGCAATAAAGTTATATTGTGTTATATCAATATGAGCAATAACAACAACATTAGCAACAACTCATTTAGTGTGCTACCATTATGTAGCAGGCACAATTCTGGGTCCTTCCATAGTTAACAGACTATTAAGTGCCTCTTGGATGAAGAAGATATTGGGGATGTAACAGTGAACTTAACCATACACCGTCATATCCTCTTATGTTTTTCTGGCTTTCATTCTTCAGCTTTGAAGCTCATAGGTTTGACAAATAATATCATTTACTAAGCTACTGCTATGATTTGAATGTGTCCCCCAAAATTTATGTGTGAAAAACGTAATCCCTCTGCCCCCATGAGTAGACTGATGTTGATGTATTAATATCTCTATCATGGGAGTGGGTTTGTTATCATGTAAGTAGCTCTTTTTTTTTTTTTTTTTTGAGTCGGAGTCTCACTCTGTTGCCCAGGCTGGAGTGCAGTGGCATCCTCATGGCCACCTCAGTGTAGACCTGCTGGGCTCCGGTGATCCTTCTGCCTCAGCCTTCTAAGTAGCCAGAACTACAGGTGCACTCTACCATGCCCAGCTAATTTTTTCATTTATTGTAGAGATGGGATCTCACCATGTTGCCCAGACTGGTCTTGAACCTGTGGGTTCAGACTATCCTTTCTCCTTGGTCCCCCAAAGTGCTGGAATTACAGGCTTGAGCCACCATGCCCAGTCAAGTAGCTTTTTTTTTTTATACAAGTGAAATCTCCCTGGATCTCTTACTCTTGCCCTCTCATAATGTGAATGCCTTCCACTATATAGTATAGTAGCAGAAAGGTCCTCATCAAATGCTTTTAAACTTTCCAACCTTAAAAACAATGAGCTAAATATACTTTTTTCTTCATAAATTCCTCAGTGTGAAGTATTCTGTTATAGCATCAAGAAATAGACTAAGACAGACAATTGGTACCAGGAGTGGGGTTGTTGCTATAACAAATATCTGGAAATGTGGACACAGCTTTGGAACTGGGTAATAGGCAGAGACTGAAAGAATTTGGAGGAATAGGCTAGAAAAAGCCTGTGTTGCCTTGAATAGAGTGTTAAGAGTGATTTTGGTCCAGGTGTGGTGACTCATGCCTGTAATCCCAACACTTTGGGAGGCCGAGATGGGAGGATTGCTTGAGCTTGGGAGTTCAAGACCAGCCTAGGCTACTGCAAGACCTTGTACCTAGAAAAAAATGTAGCTGGGCATGGTGGCATGCACCTATAATTCCTGCTACTTTGGAAGCTGAGGCAGAAGGATTGCCTGAGCCCAGGAAGTAAGAACTATTGCATGGATGAGCCCAGCAAAGTCATAGAGATAGGGCTGCTTGAGGCTTTGGGGACCAAAACTTCCAGTGTGTTCAAGAGGTGGCACATAGGGTGAAAGATCATTCTGAAACTTTAAGATTTAATATCATTTTCCCTGTTGAGTTTTAGAGTTACTTGTGGACAATTACCCCATTTTTCTTGTCTCTTTCTCTTTTTTGGGATGGGAATGTTTATCTATGCCTGTTCCTCCATTGTATTCTGATGAGACAATGAAATAGGTAACTTGTTTTACTGCATGACTCCCAGGTGGAGGGAGTTTACCATGAAATCAATTGTGCCTTGAGTCTCATCCATGTCTGATTTAGATGAGCCTCTAGATTTTGGGCTTTTGAGTTGGTCCTGGAATGAGATAGGACTTTGAGGCTATTGGGATGGAGTTGATGTATTTTGTATGTAAGAAGAACGTGAATTTTGGATATTGGAGATGAAATCCTATGGTTTGAATGTGTCCCCCAAGAGTTTATGGGTTGAAAACTTCTTTCTTCTGCCATCATGAGTAGGTTAATATCAGCACTGCCCCTATAAATAGATTAATTTTGTCAACATAGGAATTGGTTTGTTATCTTGGAAGTGGATTGGTTATAAAAGTGAGCTCTTTCTGACTCACTCGCTCATCACCATGGAATCCCTTCTGCCATGTTATGATGCAGCACAAAGGCCCTCACCAAATGCTGGTGCCTATTTGCTCTTAGACTTCTATGCCGCCAGAATCATGAGACAAATAAACTTCTTTGCTTTACAGATTACTGTTTGTGGTATTGTGTTATAGCAATGGAAAACAAACTAACGCAGTTATCAATAATATTCCTTCCCATATTTTGATGCTTTCTCCTGAATTTATCTTCTCATTGGGTTATTTCCCCTCATGATGATTTTAAAGTGGGTCTTCATGTGCTCCCTTTTTGCTTTAACTCCCTTCCCACAAACTGTTTTTATTATGTTTGAGAATACTTTTATTGTAGGCGCATATTCAAATGAGAGTTTAGCTAGATATAAAATCTTAGCTTCAACAAATGTTGTTTTTCATCAAAACTTTGAAAACTTTACATTTTTGTACTGAGTGTTGCTTTTGAGAAGTCAGATATCAATCTGATTCTCATTCCTATGCAGGTGATTTGCTTTCCTCACTGGGAGGGCTTTAGAATTTTCTCTTTGTTTTTGATGTTCTCAAATTTCACTATAATGGATTTGGTTGTAATGTTTTTCTCATGAATTATGTGATCTCTAATCTCTGTGAGTTTTTAAAATTTGGAGTCTTACATGTTTCTTGATTATTATTTCTTCAAATATTTCCTACTCTGCTCTCCCCATCCCAGTCTATTTTCATCTCTTTCTGAGACTTGTGTTATTTGCATTTGGACATTTTTGTTGTTTCCTTCCATATCTTTAAAATTTATTTTATATTTTCTCTCTTTAGTCTTTTCTGATACTTTGACACAAAGTTCTTCAAACTGTTTTTTCGGCTCACCAATTTTTTTCTTTGGTGTTATTGCTATTCAATTTATTGATTGAATTATTTGTTTCAAAAAAATTATATCCATTGACTCCAGTTGGTTTTCCTATAAATTACTTTTTCTCTTTCACGTTTCTAATTTTCTCCCTTGGGTCTTTGAGAATTTTATTTCACATAATTTAAATTCTTGTTCTATTTGGTCAATTTATTCTGCTTTATCTTATATAAATTATTTAATTTTTAGTTTTTTTTTTAAAAATAGTGCTTATGTTCCTCAGATGTCTTATTTTTTTCTCCTTGGAAATCACATTTACTGTGGTATACCAAATACCTTGGCTGATAACATATACTTGAGGGAACAGACAGAAAACACAGGCATCGGCTTGTTTGTCTAAATGAATGTGGGCAGGATTTGAATTAGGATGTTGAACCTCTGGTATCGCAGTCACTCCTATTTATCTCCCCCCTCACACACACATGCACACATGTGTGTGCACACACATGTACACAGGGGATCTTTCAGTAAAATCCTACCAATGTTCATTTTCCAAGTCTGCCTCCCTCTGTTGTAATTACCTGACCCATAGTGGGGTGGGGTGGGGTGAGAAGGGCCACCTACACCTGTTGTCACTCACCCCAACCAGGCTCTAACACTGCCCTACCCTATTCCATCTTCTGGCTACAGTTGGACTGATGCTGCTGTTTGCCTGTCCTACCACAGCCATAGGACGGGCCCAGGGAAATGTGAGGCACAGATAAAACACAAGTAGAAAATGCCAAACTACCCCACCCTACCCTCATCCCTACTATCTGGCTCTCCCCTGTGCTAGGCTATCATTTCCTCTTCAAACTGGGGCTCAACTATGTCTGTCTCCCCAAAGATTTCTCACTGTCCCAGGATCCATTAACTAGTCTCTTGCTTTTGTGGCATATTTAGAGTTGGGTCAGAGATGGGAATCAGTGCTCTTTTGCAATTTTGCTTCACTGGCAGCCAATCACAAATGATCTAATTTTAGAACTATATTGCAGGCCAGGAATACTACAGGCATGTTGGCCTTTGTGTTTCTCAGATTCTCTTCCTTTTACAGCATACAGCTTCTGCCTCATTCTCTTCCTCCTACATTGTGCTGGCTCTGCCTCATTCAGGGATTTTTTTTTTTTTCTTTCCAGCATTCCATGCTGGTCTACACAGGGCTGATCACTTTTTCCCCCTAAGGGAGAGCTATCAATTTCTATAGTCACAGTTGCTCAAAATCTAGTCCTTAACTGGGTGTATTCATCAATTGTATTCATTGTTCGGTTCAAATGTATAAGTCCTGAGATTTTGGGATAGGCTGTGAATCTACTGAAGTCAGATGTAAAATTTGTGACTAAATCAAGAGGGTCGGTAACTTTCATCAGATATTGAAAAAAATTGTATTTTTGAAGAGATAAGAATTAATACTCCAATGATCTCCATTCCTATTTGCCATTTTACAAATATTTTAGCTAAAACTCATGGAGATGTGACTCTTCTCTACAAAATGTGGGAACAGATTAACTATAGGCAGGAGGGAGAGGAAAAGAAGGCAATGAAGAGAGGCAGTGTAGTCTAGTGGGTAAGAGCACCAGATTCTCTGGATTTTGAACCCAGAAATCGTCATTTACTAACTTTGTGGCATTGGATAAGTTATTTAACCTCAGTTTCTTCATTTGCAAAATGGGAGTTATAACAATAATCATTCCTAGATCATAGAGTTGTTTTGAAAATAAGAGAATTTTTTTTTTTTGAGTTGGCGTCTCACTCTGTCGCCCATACTGTAGTGCACTGGCATGCTCCCGGCCACTGCAGGCTCAACCTGCTGGCTCAGGCAATCCTTCTGCCTCAGCCTTCCAAGTAGCCAAAACTACAGGCACGCACTATCACACCCAGCTAATTTTTTTGTATTTATTGTAGAGATGAGGTCTCGCCAAGTTGCCCGGGTGGGTCTTGAACCTGCGGGCTCAGGCAATCCACTCGCCTCGGCCTCCCAAAGTGCTGGGATTACAAACTGAGCCACCGCGCCTGACCGAAAATTAAAGAATATTTTAAAATAAAAAGCTCTCAGAATAGTGCCTGGCATCAAGTATGCAATTGCTATTATTTTTATTACCACTAAATCTCCAGAATTTCTAACCTAGGGGCTGAAGGGATAATAATGCCATAAACATTCATCTGTGTATCCTGTATAGGTCTACTCCAGTGCCTCGTATGTCACAGGAATTCTGTAAAGCTTTATTGAGTGGAGCACAACTGGTTATCTGTGTGGACCTTCTGAAGTTCATTCCCATCTTTCATTCAACTTGCCTACCTCCTTCTAACTTACTTTTCTGCAGTAGAACACTTATTGAATCTGTTAGAAACCAGAAGATACAATTTATAATATTTACATACTTAGTTACATTAAAAATTCTATGTGAAATAACATCAATTTAGAAGTGTTGCTTTTTCCTCCAGTTTTATACTTCGTGAAATACTTTGATTCAAACTCTTTCCAAGCAACTTTGACATCAATGTCTTTGTCATTTTGGGAGCCACTTTCTGAACTGCCACACAGTTTTTCAGAGTTTATCTTCCCATCCATTTAGATTGTGTGAGAGTCCAAACTATTTTAATCTGTTCTGTGCTATCACTAGAAGTTGTATCCCATTCCATAAACATACAATTGCATAACCTTGGAAAAATAGATTTTTAAATTCATTAGGTAAAAATTTTTTTTCTTTCTGACTTCTTAGTGCGATTGATTGATTGACTGATTGATAGAGACTGGATCTCTCTCTGTCTCACCCATGCTGATGTACTGTGGTACAATCATGGCTTAATACAGCCTCAAACTTCTGGGCTCAAGTGATCCTCCTGCCTCAGTCTCCTGAATAGCAGGAGACTACAGGCATGTGCCACCACATCACTACTTTTTTTATTTTTGGCAGAGACAGGGACTCCCTATGTTGCCCAGGCTAGGTCTGAACTCCTGGTCTCAGGTGATCATCCTGCCTCAACCTTCCAACGGGTATGAACCACCACACCCAGCCCTCTTAGTGTGATTTTAAAGACTTGCTTCATGAGCTTTGTTAATTACCTCCCAGAGATAATTAATAAATATGTGTTAAGTTCCTCTGCCTGTTTTTAAAAATCAACTCTACCAGATTCTTTCGTGAACATTCAAATCTAGCATCTATGGTGGTCATTTTAAGAAAATGTCTTTCTCAAACTATTCTGATGTTCAAAATGTAGTAACTAAAACAATTCCCTATAATACTTGAAGGACTTTTCAAAGAATTGAATATGAAGCAGCTTCTTTCTGATGGATAATCTTGGAACAGTATTCCTTCCCCACACCTCATACTTTGGCATGTATGGTGTTCATTTTTCTTTTATGAGGATGATCGCAGTAATTACCTCATTGGGTTGTATAATGAAGTTTAAATGGGATAATTTCAGTAGGGTCCATAATACAGTGCCCAATACATAGTAGGGGCTCTAAAAGTTTAATTATTATTGTTATTAATAAGCTTTGTGACACTATGTTGTAGGTGTTTCGTTTTATTGCCATAGCAAGTGGGAAACAAGATAAAGTGGTCTTGAAATTCTTCCTTTCTGCTTTCTCCAGTTGTGGATCAGATGTCAGTTTTTTTCAACTACACAACCTTCCTCGAAGTTGTCAGAAGATTTCACTGGGGCCTCTAATACATCATGGAGATGACCATCAGTTGCATCTGTCTACTTGTATCCCATTAGGAAACTATAAACACTGGATTGTTTTCTTACTTACCTTGCCAGACTCAGATGGCTTTTGCAGCTAAATTGCAGCTGCTGCTTGTAGGGCAGTTTAGACTTCTCACACAATCTCAGATCAGAATCCTAAGTATGACTAGTTACCATGAAATAGTCTTGTCTCCTTCAAAAAACGTGTAGACTTCTTTCTTTCTTCTCCTCAGTCCCTTAGGCAAAATTGAACTAGATAACAAGGACTTCAGATCTTACCTTTGTTAAGACTTTTCAAAACACAGATAAAGAGAGAAAACAATCCTCAAACTTCCCTGGTAATAACAATAGTAGCAGAGTCATTATTTTAGCACCTCTGTAGTTGGAGTTGCAAGGGAAGGGAAAAAATATCTGTGTCCCACTCTTGGTCTCCTATTTTTATACTGAAACTATGAAAGGCTGGCCAATTACAGGAATAAGAATAAAGCAAAGTTGGACTTTTCCCCATAACTGTTTTCTTCTTTAGCTTATAAATTTAAAGATCAATCTAACAACAACCTGCATTGCAGTGTGATTCAAGTAAGTGCAATTATTAGGGTGAATCAGGGTAACCTGACAATGTGGTTTTGTCACATTAAAAGAAGTACTATCTTTATGGTTTCTAGAATGAAGTGTACTTTAAGGCAATTTGGCTCAAATTTTGAGAACATTTCACTATAAGAATGGATTTTAGTCTGACATGTAGAGTAGGTAGACAGATGTGTATCAACTAGCATCTGCAACATATGAAAGTTAATTTTTCATGACCAGTAAGATATAAATATAGTAATCTTTCTCATTTTAAAGTGTCATTTACATCAGCCAGAAATGTGATATATTAGGGGAAAAAGTCACAGTCTATTAATAGTACTGCCTTGAGTGCTCATCTTTGAGTAGTTGTGCAAGGGTGGTGAGGATTCCTTTCTTCGAATATGAGCTGAAATCCAACTGTCCATGCAACATTTACATTAGGTTGTCTTGAAAGCACATTTTCCAGGGTGGGAGGTGGGGGCGTGGAATTGGCAGCTGAGGGAAACTGCCAGGGGAGGGAGGGGCACACCTCATCAACAAGGGTAACTGCATAATCAACATTTGTATACCTAACCCTGAATTGCACCCCACATTTTTAACATTGAATTAAATTAAATTAAATTTTTTTTAAAAAGCACATTTTACTCATCATTCTTTCTCCCAGATTTGACCCTCTTTCTGGATGTCCTCTCTTTATACATAACAACATCATCTAATTAATTGAATGAAGCATAAACCCAGGAATCATCCTAGACACCTCCCTTTTCCTCATCTCCTTATCCAATTCATCTCTTCTTTAACTGTTTACTCTTATTCTGCTTTACTGTGACCATGCAAGTCTAAGTTGCCATCAGAAGTCACCTAACTTGCCACAATGGTCTTGTGTTCTTAAGTACCTGAGATTTGTTTTAATCAGGTATGGGCAGACATGCAAACACAAAAATGATTGTTATAAGGGAAGAAGTTTACTCTCACAGCTCTCTAGAAACAGGAAGCTTGGCATGCCATGCAAGGGAGCCCCACAGAAAATCACAGGGGTTAGGAGGAAGAGAAATGAGGGGAAAATGTAAGAAAGAGACTTTGTTGTGGTGTCCATGGGAAGAAATGGGTGAAGCAAGGTAAGGATTGGCTAATTTCAGTAGGTTCTGGGGCATTGTAGCTGTCCCTAGTTGTCTGGTACCTGGCCCTGAGGTGATGGGAGCCTAGCTAGAGGAAGGAGGTAGTTGGGGGCTATAGCCTTGGGTTGGTTGGTTGATATATTAAGATGTGCACTTCCAGGAAAACTCTTTATTATATCTGGAAATTTGCTGCCCCTGGGAAGAGCAGTCCTTCCAGGGTCAACAAGGCCCCGGATGATAAGACAGAAACACATGGGTAATACACCTTTTCACCTGTCTTTGTGAATCTAATCTTCACCAAAGTAAGTGAGACTTTAAAAATACAAATATGGGGGCAACCCCTTTGGGTCCCCTCCTGCTGTGGGAGTTTTCCTGTCCTTTCAATAAATTCTGCTTTCTCAAAAAAAAAAAATACAAATATAGAAGTATTACTCCTCAGACCCTAATCCCTTAATAGCTTCCCATGGCTCTTCCTAGAAGACACTGAATGATCTGGTTCCTACCTACCTATTGAACTTCATCTTACACCACTTCATCTTGAAATGTGCCATGTTTCCTCCCTGGACCATTACATGTGCAATTCTCCCTAAGTGAAACATTCTTCCCCACTTTCTCTTCCCCATGGTGGTAACTTCCTCAGGGACAGGAACTTCCTCAGGGAAGCCTCTCCTTCAGTCCCCAGACCACATCATGTCTTAGACCCTGTTTTAGGCTCTCAAGGCATTTCATGATCCTCCTTTCGTGTACTTATCAAAACTTGTGATTGTTGCTTATTTTTGTGATTAATATCTGCTGCCAGGTATCCACGAAGGCCAGACTGTGTCCATTTGACTCGTATAATGTTCCTAATTCCTAGCAGAGTGTCTTTACTTATTGGAAGGCTTCAATAAGTATGTGTTGAATGAATGAGTAAACGCCAGTCTTGGTTTAGGAGACAGACAATCTTTTTAACTTAAAGACTGAGTTGGAAAAGCAAAAATGGTTTTTCTGAGTCTGCTTTGTAAAAAACACTCCAAGATGATGTGTAATTGCTCTGAGTGATGTGTTATCAGAAGTGATGGAAGCCATACCAAACTGTCTCTACTGGGCATTGGGTGTCATGGCAATAAGACATCTGACATGATTTGGAACATGAAGGAAATAGATTTTGAGAACACATAAATATATAGACTTTTTTTCCCTTCTTATGAGAATCATTTGAAAATTGCTCTTAGTGGCTGATGGCATGTTTTATGGCTGACTCTTCAGGGAAGATAAAAAAGGTGGTCTGTGTAAAGACATTTTTAGATTATATATATAGAGGGAAATTTTGACTTTTTCTCTTAGTTGTTCTTTGTAAGAATGTAATTATGAAGACATAACACAATCTTAATCTTCTCCAGTTGTTTGTTATTAGGAAAGAATCCTTAAAAAATAAGCATCTGGATTAGTTAAAATTAGACTTAAGTTAGAAAAAGCGCCCAGATTTAAAATTTTTAAAAAGACAGAGGATGTCAAATGAGTAAGTTAATATAACCAAAGTGCCGCAGAACAGAGCAGACAATTCCCTGCCAAGAAGGCTCCTCTTTCCTAAGAGATGTCAAAGCTCTTTACTTTATATCATTTCCGAAGGCAGAGTGGATTTTTTAAAGCCTTTTTTTATAGCACAACTCTCTGCTTTCTACTCCACTTTTCCCTCTCCAGGGCATATTTCCAGCAATCCAAAAATTTCATCAGATGAAGCAGAGAATTGATGCAACTAACTAGATCAGATGTTGCATCTAGATGGTCATGGTGGCTATGGTACATATTGGATCTGCAAAATACTGTTTTTTGCCTTACAAAGGGTTTCAAGTCTTTTTTCAAAGACTGCACATTAGCATCCATATTCTTTTGTTGAAAAATGGAACACTGTGAGAGTCCTGAGCCCTTAAACATGGCACATACCCTTCAGTGTGTCAGAGTCCCACGTGGCCCTTGTCACATTTCTACATTGGCCCCTGGAGGCATTTGACTTTGGGACTCTTAAAATATGAGATACTAGCAATTGCATTATTTCTCCATTCGCTCTGACTGTAAAGAGTCTTTTTATAGCCGGATCCACATAAATAGCTCCTTTCTGAAACTCTGAAAGACTAGCACCATTGACAGTGAGCAGAGTGGGATGACATATCTCCTAGATCACCCCACTGTAAATACATACTTGATTCCCTATGCCTTTTGTTTTAAAAATAATTTTTAAAACTTACTTTTTACATAAGAAAAGGATTGGCAGTAGTGGGACTCTGCCAGGGAAGGGGTGGGCACACCTCATCAACAAGAGTATCTGCATAATGAACATTTGTATACCTAACCCTGAAGTGTACCCCACATCTTTAATTTTTTTTTTTTAAACTTACTTTTTAACAAAATTTCCAGGTATTTCCCTTTCTCTTTGTGGCAAAACAAGAAAAGTTCCTGGGCTACTTGATTTCTAAGATTTAAAAGGTGGCATGCAAAAACTATTATAAATGTCACTAGACCATTATCTTATTTTTTGAATATCCTAAGTACCTTAGTTTGTGAATGCCCTAAGTTGTCATAAGAAAAATCATATATTGTCATAGTGCTCACCTAAAACCTAGGTTTACGTTGGCTTTTACTTTTCACTCTTAGGTTCATTCTCAAATAGCTAGCATAAAATTAGAATAATTAGGGAATAATTAGGCAACAGAGGACAACAAAGTAATGGAACCAAGACATGGATCAGGGAGAAAAATGTATAAATAAATCAAGAAACATCATATTTTCAACTTGTACTCTATGGGACGAAACTTCTAATTTTAGTGTCCCTACCATTCTTACTTATTTACATAGTAATGAATAATTGAGTTCACAAAATTGAAATTAGACTAATTTCCATTGTATTCTTATCACAGAGAATAGAAACTAGCACATAATAGGCATTCAACAGCGTAGAAAAATAAATTAAAAGCAACTTTTAGACACACAAACTACACACACATAAGTGAATAGTCATTTCTGTGAAGGATGGATCAAAGCTATGTACATACGAAACACTGAGATAACTTAGAATACTTAAAAAAAAAAAAAAAAACCTCTGAATTTAATGACATAGTAGATTGACTTGGTTTGTGTTCCAGAACTCTTAGGCTCACAAAATGTGCATCTCTTCACCCTCATTACGAATCCATGATTCTATGAAAACCCATAGCATTCCTTCTTCTTGTGTAAGTCTTTGCTCTCTACCTTAGAGCATTGTTCTACACCCAATATTATCTTATATCTCAATATTTATTGATGGACAAACTGTTCCCATTGTATTCCTGTCACCTTATCATCTTGTGTTGGCAGGGTTGCTAACTTGGTTGAATCCTGGACAAGGCTACCTGACCAAGAACACTTGAAATCTAGTCTCTCCTTGGCTGCTGGGAACCTCACTATCTGATCTACTCTCCTAATTGACTGCCTTCCTATACTTCTGTTGTTACACATCTTGTGCATTGGGTATCACGGCTACCTCAGCTGATTTCTAGAACTAACTTCCTTCCTTCCTTCCTTCCTTCCTCCCTTCCTTCCTCCCTCCCTCCCTCTCTCCCTCCCTCTTATTTGCTTGTCTGCCACAGACTTGGACTTTCTTCTGTGTTTCTTTGTTTAAAAACAGAACAAAGGCATCTGACTGGCTCAGATTACTCTGTGGATCTCCCCTCTCTTTGGGTCAAGTGTTCACTTCTTACCCAATCATTGTGATGGGAGGAGTTATGGACCCCACTGCCCATTCTGCTGAAGTTATGGGCAAAGTAAGACATAAAGGTATAGGTAGAAGTTTGAGCAGGGTGACCACTCTGGGTTTAGCTGCAGCTAAAGGACATTTGCTTCTCCAGGTATATAATTGCTGGAGAATGCCTTGATACAGATCTGTGTAGGGCTTGAGGAATGAGAGCAATTCAAGTACCCAACTTTCAAAGTTTGGATAGGGCTTCCATTCACTAGTGGCCAACAGAGCTATAATATTTACGTGGGGGGCGGGGAGAGGGTGAAGCAATGACTAATGGCAGCATAATGGCAAATCAGACTATTAGTACCCAGAGGAGGTGAGAATCATTGTGGATTAGGAAAGGTTTCTCTGCTGTAGCAAAGTAAACAGTGACTGAGGTGATGGAAACTCAAGAGTTTGGCAATTCAGATGTTCTTACTATGACCTAAAATAGTATTACTCAAAATGTGATTTAGGGATGTGAAGGCCAAAGTAACTCCATTGTGGATGCTAATCTGCCATGCTGACTGTTGATTAACCCAGTGCTGGGACAGCCGCTAAGATTTTCAGTTTATCTATTGTTCTTTATGTAAGAGTAGGTACTTCCCATAAATCCAGCCCTCAGATCAAATAATCTTGAAGTTATCATACTTCAATTGTCCCACACAACCTTTCTGAATCATCCTTTCCCTATAGTGGAGAAGCCCTAGGTCTGGGGGGTAATAGCATAGGGATTCATCATCTTGTCTCACTGCTGCATGAGACACAGACATGGCTTCTGTTAATAAGTCCCTATTAAATGTTTCATTCTGAAAAACTGGATATGTCAGACTCTTTCTTCAGTCTGTCAGCTTCCTTGGACTCTAGGCTACGTTTGCATATACCTGCTCACCTTGAAATTGTGGGCTTGAAGAAAATGTATATTCCCAGGTCCGAAGCCAGACCTAATGATTCAGAATCTCTGTTGGTGGGGTTTTGACTCTCCTGGTGATTTGGATGCTTACTGCAGTTTGAGAAGCACTATCTTAGAAGACAGAATCTTCCCTAACTGAATGAAGACTTTATAGGAGATGGAGGAGAGAATGTGAGTAGATTCGGTCTGGGGTTTGAAGAGACAGAGGTTTTTGGGATTAGTGAAAATTTAAAGGTAGCATTCTAGCATTTGTAAGAGCAAGGTCATTTACTCTTGAGAAGATGTTGGTATAAATAAGGAGTTGAGCCTTTGGAAAATAAAAAAAAACTTTTATAAAATACCTTGGCTTAGTCTATTTGTGGTTCTATACCAGAACACCTGAGACTGGGTAATTTATAATTTACAGAAATTTATTGTTTCACCGTTCTGGAGGCTGAGAAGTCTAACATTAAGGCACCGGCATCTGGCCAGGGCCTTCTTGCTGCATCATCACATGACAGAAGGTGGAAGGGTAAAGAGACAGTGAACCTCACTTCTGTGACCCTGTCTATAATGGCATTAATTCATTCATGAGGGTTCTGATCTCATGACTTTATTACCTCTTAGAGGTCCCAACACTGTCACACTGGGAATTTGGTTTCGACCTATGAATTTTGGACTGGACACAAACATTCAAACCTTTTCAGCTCTTTCATTCTACTCCTGGAACATCTGAGCTGACTCATAAGCTCAAAGATCATGATGTCCTTCAGTCACACCCATCTATATTTATAGGGCTTATAGTCCTATAGACACAGATTTTGTGGATACCACATTTAACAGAAAACATTCTGTGGAGGCCCCAGCCAGGAATTGCCAGCTGTCACAAAGGCTGAAGAGTTTTCTCCCTAAGATGGATTCTTATGAAAGCTATAGAAAGTAAGGCTATACTTCTCTTTATCGTGGCTGATTATCATGAAAAACTTGCTGATTTTCTCTGAAGGCCTAGGAATATGTAGATAAATAAGTGTTTCATATCCAGTGGACACATATTTTTACCTGTACTGGTGTATCAAATAGAAAGTGATAACTCCTGTAAGCCAGGCAGGGCACTTACTCTTGAAGCCAGGCTACTTGATAGAATTTTTTAAAAGCTCCTGGTCACTGCTATTCTCTTGTACTTCCTGATCTACCTTACTCCCAAAATAAGTACAAAGGGCACCAGGTAATATCCAGTTACCCTTGATAGTATGGAAATAGACAAGATGACCCTATTTTATATGATTACACGAAGATCAACTTGAATCAGAGCTTTGCCATTTCTACCAGTTCCAATTATTACAAATATTTTTATCAGTTTTTCAATAACATTCTGTGCTGGCTTGGCTAATAAAATGGATGGACTTTGACATGTAATATTCACAGACCACTAACAAAACTTATTATAGTCATGGTTGTGATAAATTATTTTCAAAGATGCATATTTGGAGGAATGTGCTATGGTTAAATACTGTACTACAAGTCCAGATCCAGATCTGTCTGCAACACAGTCTCAGAAAATATAGATTTTAAATTAAGTATGACATTTAATCTTTTCTATCAAAACAAAAGACCTTATGAAAACAAAAAGAAAGGTAGAGGTTGGACTTTTGCAAAAAAATGAAAAAAGATGTGATAGTAACTCTTCAATAAAACTAGGTAATGTTTGAAAAGCAACCTATTCGTGATTAGTGAATTTAGATCCTATCTTTTAGAACCTTTGCTTATAAATCAAACTTTTTGTTGAACAATCTTAGCTGATGAGACAGGCTGTAGAGAAAATAAAATTGCATTTATAACTCATAATTTGTGTTTCATTGTCCTTAGACAATGCTATGACAATGCTATGTATGAGAGGATGTCAAATCCCACTGTTTTCTCTCTAACATCAAACTGATGGGATCTGAGGATAGCACAGATATGGCTGATGGCTGAGTCCAGTAGATCACAGTGATCCCCTCAAAGCTACTTCATAGAGAATTGAAATAATAAGTTGAGTTTTGGAGTTTTGTTTGTTTGTTTGTTTTGCAGAGATGGGGTATCACGATGTTGCTCAAGCTGGTCTTGAACTCTTGGCCTCAAGCAATCCTTCCACCCTGGCCTCCCAAAGTACTGGGATTACGGGTTTGAGCCATAATACCTAACCTAGTTATTTTACACAAAGAAAATATTCAAGAACCATATGAAACTTTGTATTCTTCCAGTCAGACAGATCACCCACTAAGTTGCTTTTAGGAATAATTGCTATTTTTCACTACCTTTAATGGGGGCTGTGAGTGTCCTTTGTTAATAATTTGATATTTTAATAAAGTTAGGTTGCATGACCCTGGTACATTGTGTTTCAGGCCAGAATCCTTTGTGTTAGACCAAAGAGAGACCGAGGTGTCCATTTTCTTTTCTTGATTAAAGACATCGGAATGTAAATCAGGGAACCATGTACTAATCTCCAATGATCAATCTATCAGCACTTGCCAAATAAATGTGCCTATTTTCTGACCATGTTGGTTATATTAATGAAATTATTGTGCCTATATGAAGTGTAAGACACTATGAGGAATGCAAATATAATAAAATATATAATATAGTATAACATAATATTGACAATTTGGTTGTTAGGCCTTTATTATTTCCAAAGCACAGGCACATTCATGATTTCCTTTGACCTGACACAACTCTTACCCCTTACAGCTAGGAAACTGAGACCCAGGGGAGTCACATGACTCACAGTAGTTTACACAGGTTGTTGATGACAGATCTCAGAGTAAAACCTAACTCCCACACCTTCCTAACAGAATTTTCTCCATTACTCTTATCTCTGCCCAACTTGCAACATAGCAATTGATTTATCGCCATCCATTCTTTATTGATGAACACCATGTGGTGGAGAACATCAGCGTACAAAGGATTTCCTGGTTGCTGAGCCTCTCTTAACACTGGACATGAAAGATGCTGCCTGCCAAGTAAACCTGACCCAGGAAGCGAGAGGTTTATGGCATTAACAGGTGCATGTCAAGTCGTCATCAATCATTGTAACAGTGCCACTTTCACTATTTTTAACCTTGCTCCAAAGTGTGATGCCTTTGTCGACACTCAGTTTGGATGGATTTCTCCTTGAAGAGCGTGCTTACTTGATCAACTGCAACTTAGGACAAGGTAAAACCCCCTCCTTTCTTGACTGTGAGAAATCCCCTCTCTCAAGTCAACTGGACAGTTTTACCCAATTCCATCAAGGTTCAATATTTAGCTTCTTATTAGCAGTTATTCAATGTGATTAATACATATCAAATTATTAATGAAGGACGCCCTGTCTAGCATTAGGGCTTGAAAGACGTAGCCATTATTTCCGAAGGTGAGTTGTTGAGTGGGTCTGTCTGATGGAAAGAATAAAAGGTTTCAGACCTAGAATTCACAATACTCTCCTTATTTTTCACTGCCTTATCTAATTCATCAGCAAGTCCTGGCTCTATCTCCAAAATCTGTCTTCTCTGTCATCATGGTTCTCCCTCCCTCTTGGCCCCCCCTGAATGTAAGCCGCCAATACTTCTAGCTGGCTCTTCTCTGGTAGGAGTCATACTTTGTAACAGTTTCCTGTTTTCTTTTGCTCTTGCCCCCATGACGTCCAGCCTCCACATCGTGACCAGAGAAATGCTTTTAAAATGGTCAATCAGACTGGATGCAGTGGTTCACATCTGTAATTACAGCACTTTGGGAGGCCAAGTCAGGAGAATTGCTTGAACCCAAGAATTCAAGACCAGCTTGGGAAACGTAGCAGACCTCATCTCTACAAAAAAAAAAAAAATTAGGGTGGATTCGGTGGCTCAGCCTGTAATCCCAGTACATTGGGAAGCCGAGGTGAGTGGATTGTCTGAGCCCACAGATTCGAGACCAGCCCGGGCAAATTGGCGAGACCTCGTCTCTACAATAAATCAAAAATTAGCCAGACGTGGTAGCACATGCCTATAGTTCCAGCTCTTTAGAAGGCTGAGGCGGAAGGATCGCCGGAGCCCAGCAGGTCGGTGCTGGGGTAGTGGTGAGTGTGCCACTGCACTCCAGCCTGGGCAATGGAGTGAGACTTCAACTCAAAAACAATTTTTTTTTAAATTGGCCGTGTGATGGTGCTTGCCTGTAGTTCCAGCTTGAGCTCAGGAGAGCGAGGCTGCAGTGAGCTGTGAGTGTGCCACTGTGTGACAAAGTGAGACTCTGACTCAAAGGAAAAAATTGTAAATCAAGTCACTCTCTATTTAAAATCTCACTGGTTTCCTAATGACATTAAAATAAAATCTGGATTCCTCACCTTGGGTCACAGGCTCTATCCACCTCTGGCCCTTATGGCCTCCATTCCTCCCTTAGTGCATGCTGCTGTAGTCACACATGTGTGGAACATGTCAAGCTCCTCATCTATGGTAGGCTGAAAAAATGCCCTCCTTCCAGGATTAGATTCATTCTAATCCCTGGAACCTGTGGCTGTTACTTTATATGAAAAAAAAAAAAGGGAGTCTTTGTAGATGTGATTAAATTAAGGAACTTGAGATGGGGAGATTGATTATCCTGGATTATCTGGTGGGTCCTAAATGCCATCACAAGTGTCCCCATGAGAGAGAGGCAGAGGGAGATTATTCAGACACGCAGAAGAGAAGATTTGAATATACTGATCTTGCAAACGGGCGTGGTGTGACCATAAGCCAAGCCACCAGAAGCTGGGAGAGGCAAGGAACAAATTCTCCCCGAGAGCCTATAAAGGGAATGTAGTTCTGTGAACCCCTTTATTTCCAACTTCTGGTCTCCAGAACTACAACAGAATGAATTCTGTTGTTTTAAGTCACCAAGTTTGTGGTAATTTCTTTCAGCAGCCAAAGGAAACTAATATACCATCTTAGGACTTTTCTAGGTCCTCTACCTACAACTGACTCTTTTTTCTTTCTTTCTTTCCTTTTTTTTTTTTGAGTTGGAGTCTCACTCCGTCATCCAGGTTGGCACGCTCATGGCCACCACAGCCTCGATCTGCTGGGCAAAGGCAATTCCTTTGCCTCAACCTTCCAAGTAGCTGGAAATTCAGCATGCACCACCATGCCTGGCTTATTTTTTGATTTATTATAGAGACAAGGTCTCCCTAAGTTGCCCAGGCTGGTCTCAAACCCCTGAGCTTGGGCAATTCTCTCACCTCTGCCTTCCAAAATGCTGGGATTACAGGCATGAGCCACTGTACCCAGCTACAACTGATTCTTTGAAACCTCATCTGTCTCTTTCTAGTTCTTTATAACTCAACTCTCTCAGATATCACCACTTCAGGGAGAGCTTCCCTGACTTCAGAGCTCCACCTAGACATTCTTCATCGCAGTCTGTTTTTCTTTTTTTTTTTTAATTTTTATTTAAACATGCGGGGTACAATTCAGGATTAGGCATACAGACGGTCATTGTATAGGTAAAGTTTGGGCCTCACTTCGGTCCCCACGTCACCTGGTTTGAGATCAGGTACCCTTATTGAAGAAGTATGCTCCCCACCCCCAATCCCTCACAATCTGTTTGTTCTCTTCAGCATTTTTTGAAATTATTTGTATTTATTTTTTCTTTGACTTGCTTATTATCTTATTCCAGCACATAAAATGGTATCTGACATGTAGCAGACACTTACTAACTACTTGTTAAGGGAAGGAAGAAAAGAAGGAAGAATATTACTAATTGCCTAGTGATAAAGAAAATATCGAATAAACATCTAGGCTTTTGAAAAATCTTTGGCTGCTATGATAAATGTCTTTTACTCCAGATAGAATTGTCTACATACAACCCTATAAAATAAAATAGGAGGTACCCAGTTAAATCTGAATTTCAGATAAACACAACGAATTTTTGTGTCAATAGTTTAAATATGTCTCACAAGATCACTATGTCCTACCAAATATTGCATGGGATGTACTTAGACTAAAAATTATTTTTATATGAAATTCAAATTTAGCTGATCATTCTGGTTTGTTTGTTTTCTTCCCTTAAATCTGGCAACACTAACTGTGGAATAATATTGCTCTCTGTCATAAGCAGAGATTGTTATCCTGTCAGAAGATAAGGGGACAAAGTGAAAAACAGAATAAAATAAAAATAAAATATAGACTTCAAACCCTTTCTTTGAAAGTATTTTCTCATACAGTTATTCTTCAAGATCTTAGAACTATCTATATACCAGTAAGTGTATTTTCCTCCTTTTGCAGGAAAACTAAATAAACCACATGTACTTACTCACATTAGCCAAGGAAAGGAAGTTCGAAGCAAGCCCTGATAGTGTCACGTGTGAATCTCCACTCATAATGTCACGGTTGGGCAGTGACACAGTTGGGCAGTTCCACATGCTGCATAGTGGAACTATTTACATACATGAAGGCAATACAGGTATTTGGGATATGTTTTAATTCTTTCTTTGTTTAATTCTTTGAGAAGGGGGTGAGATGAAATTTTGTGCATATATCCCTTTACTTTGATAGCGTAAATAGACAAAAGATGGATTGACACTAGGATTTTTTGATAATGACCACTTTGCTGATTGAGGCCTCCTACCACCTATCCCAAGGGAAGACACCTCCCCACTCGGTCACATGCTGAAAGGGAAAATAGAGACCTGGTAGCCCTAACAGGACAGGCCCTATGTGAGAGACCAGAGGAGTCACTCAGTGCCAGGAGAGCAAGCAACTATGCATCAAGTGCAATGACTTTTAGCCCTCCAGATCCACCAATAGAATGTGGCAGATCTGATCTAACAACTGTCAGATCTGATCAGCCAGACCTGTTCCCATAGAGAAGTGAAGTCATGGGTTAGAAGGGTGGATGCTCCCTCTTTAGCACTGACATGTCCTAGAGAAAGTGTTTGTGGACAGTCCCTTCTCTTTGGGTCAAAGCAGGAATATGAAAAGAGGAACATAATAACTTCTCCCCAAAATACTACTTTAGGAGAAAGCAGGTATTTACAGAACAAAGTTGTCAGTACTATTGATAGACGTGATCAACCTTTGAGCCTGCTAACATTAGACAGTCGCTGTGAAACCAAAAGGTTTCTGCTGGGCAGCAGAACTGTTTGAAGACCCAATAAAGCATATTCTAAGAGTTGTGTTTACCTTGAAGTCCTTTAGAAATCTAAAAATAGGAAGTTCTAAGTTGAAAGCCTGGCCATCAGTAAGGAAACAGAGGTTGCTAGTCATCCATTTGCAGAGTCCCAAGCTCCATGCCTCAGTTTACCTGCGGTAGTACAACAGGGACTCAGTTCTCCTCAATGAGTTTACCCATTGCAATATAGGAAAACACTCTAGGGGAGAAATTAAAATAATGACTAAAAATGTAAATCCATCTCTAGGGGCAATATTGTTTTCTTATTCTATCACAAACAAAATTTTCCTCAATTATGTCAGGAAAAGGGGAAATAAAAGAGTCTTCATGAGATCTTTCTCCCATCTTTCACAGATTTCCCTGGAATTTTGTTTTAAATAAGACCATAGACTATCACAAAGGTGGTCTCTTTTTTTATTCAGCACCAACTTGGAATAAGTTCTGTGATTCTTTTGTTTTCTAAAATGCGTTAATTTCACATTTTAAAGAAGAGACTGAGCTCTAGTGGTTATGAATAGAATTCAAGAGTATTTTTCAAAGACTTAAATGTCAAGAACCGAGCCTTAGGTACACTGTAGTGAGCTATGATCACACCACTGCACTCCAGCCTGGATGACAGGGCAAGACCTTGTCTCAAGAAAAAACAAATTAAATAAATGTGTTCTCTGACCCAGTGGAAGACACTGAAACAAAACAAAATAAAACAAAACAAAAACAAAAAACTCCCAAAATGAACCACAC
The DNA here is from genome assembly GCF_000164805.1 of Carlito syrichta. Lineage (NCBI taxonomy): Eukaryota > Metazoa > Chordata > Mammalia > Primates > Tarsiidae > Carlito > Carlito syrichta. Next base: position 1,412,737 of record NW_007260458.1, read on the forward strand.
CTGCACATGGACTGCTTATGTCCTGACTTGTACTCCATATCTTTACAATAAAATAAAAGAAAAATAAAAACTGACCCAGAGGTAAATTAGCTCTCCTGGATCATTAATATAGTCACATGTCCCTTACTGACAGGGATTCATTCTGAGAAATGTGTCCTTAGGGGATTTCATCCAGTGTGCACATAATAGAGTATACTTATACAAATCTAGATGATATAACCTACTACACACCTATATGGTACAGCCTATTGTTCCTATACTACAAAACGGTACCGCATGTTACAGTACTGAATACTGTAGGCAGTTGTAATATAATGGTAAGTATTTGTGTATCTAAACATAGGCAAGGTATGGTAAAAATACAGTAGTATAATCTTACGAGATCACTGTTGTACATGCAGTTCATCATTGGCCAAAACATTGAAATGTGGCGCGTGACTTTATTTCCAATAGGTAATTTGCACAACTCTGTTCTGATGCCTTAAATAAATAAATGTATATCTGTGCAACTGAACTATTTACTTTAAAAGTCATAGATCTGGATCAAGTTGTGTACAAGAAAAGTCTCAAGTTTAGCTTTATGATACCTGTTACATGCTTCTCCTTCTGTACATTTCTAGCAATATTTGAGAATCTTTAAAGTTGTATAGGCCAGGCGTGGTGGCTCAAGCCTATAATCCCAGCACTTTGGGAGACGAGGCAAGAGGATTGCCTGGGTCCATGGTTTGAGATCAGCCTGGGCACAATGGTGAGACCTCGTATCTACAATAAATAAAAAAATTAGCCAGGTGTGGTAGTGTGCACCTGTAGTTCCAGCTACTTGGAAGGCTGAGGCAGAAGGATCACCTGTGCCCAGCAGGTCGAGGCTGCAGTGGCCGTGAATGTGCCACTGCACTCTAGCCTGGGCAACAGTGTGAGACTCCAAATGAAAAAAATAAAAAATTAAAAAGTTGTATAATTGGAAAAATTTGAACACTGAGTATTTGATGTTATTTAAGAGTTGTTTTTTAAAATATAGATGTGGTAATGATTTTTAATAGTCCTTATCTTTTAGAGATAAATAGCAAAATGTTTGCTGATGAAATGTTATTACGTCTTTATTTACTTACAAATAATTCGTGAGTGATGGAAGAAAGTAGGTGAGAGAATGGATGAAACAAGATTGACCGTACATTGATTATAGTTGCAGCTGGGTGATAGGTATATACTGACTCATTATATTATTCTATCTTTTGATTCAAAAATTTTCAAAAATCTTTTGATTCAATAATAAAGATTAAAGATATATCTGCATATATGCTTTGAAGAGCATGGGAAAAGAAAATCTGAAAGTATATATTATCAAATTGTTAATCATGGGTATCTTTGGAATGTACAATTAGAATGAAAGGAAAGAAAATTTCTATATTTCACTTGATACACTTTGAAATTTTTATGATAAACATACATATTTTAAAATTAGAAATGAATAAAAATCTTAAATGTATGACTACTTTTATACAATTAATCCTTCTTTTAATTAGTTGATTATACGTTAAAGAGAGTTTTCAACTATATACCCATGATCTACGTAAATGTCCCTCCAATGATATCACATAGATTTATTGTTCTACTTTTTGCTTCTTTTTTGAAATTGGTTTAACTATTCTATTTCCTTTGCACATCTGTATACATTTTGAAATAATCTTGTCTATAGCTACAAAAAACATTGCCGGAATTTTGAAAGGAATTGTGTTAAATCTGTGTGATAGTTTATGTATAACTTGTCTAGGTCATGGGAAGCCCAGAAATCTGGTTGCACACTATTTCTGGGTGTGTCTGTGAGAGTGTTTCCATAAGAGATTAGCATTTGAATCAGGAGACAAGTAAAGCAGATGGCCCTCCTCAATGTGGGTGGGCATTATCACGTCAATTAAGGGCAGAAATAAAACAAAAGATAGAGGCTTCACTACTTAAGCTGAGAAATCAGTCTTCCTTCCGTCTGGAACTTAGACCATTGGGCGTCCAGTTTACAGGCCTTTAGACTTGGTTTAAAACTTATACCATCAACACTTCTACTTCTCAGGCCTTTGGACTCAACTGGAACTGAACTAAGCTACTGGTTTCCCTAGGTCTCCAGTTTGCAGATGATGAACTTGTCATCCTCCATAATCACATGAGCCAATTACTTATAATAAATCCACATATATATCCATACATATATCCATATATATATATATACACACACACATACCTTGAGATATTATAGATTTGGTTTCAGACAACCAATGTAACATGAAAATCACAATAAAGTGAGTCACACAAAATTTTTGGTTTCCCAGTACACATAAAAGTTATATTTACACTATACTGTAATCTACGATGTGTACCATATCATTATGTCTCAAAAATGTACATACCTTAATTTAAAAATACTTTATTGCTAAAAATTGCTAACAATTATCTGAGCTTTCACAAAGTCATAATTATTGCTATTACTCTTGCCATGATATTGATGGCTGCTAAATGATCAGGTGGTGACTGCTGAAAGTTGTGGTGGATGTGGAAATTTCTTAAAATAAGACAACAATGAAGTTTGCTGCCTCCATTGACTCTTCTGTGAATGATTTCTCTGTTACATGCAGTGCTGTTTCATAGCATTTTACCGCTAGTAGAACTTCTTTCAAAATCGAAGTCTATCCTCTCAAACCCTGCCACTACTTTATCAATTAAGTTTATGTAATATTCCAAATTCTTTTTTTTTTTTCTGATTTGGAGTCTCACTCTGTTGCCCAGGGTGGAGTGCAGTGGCACACTCACAGCCACCCCAGTGTTGACCTGTTGGGCTCAGGTGATCCTTCCACCTCAGCCTTCCAAGTAACTGGAACTACAGATATGCACCACCATGCCCAGTTAATTTTTATTTATTTATTGTAGAGATGAGGTCTCATCAAGTTGCCTGGGCTGGTATCGAACCCATGGGTTCAGGCAATCCTCTCACCTCAGCCTCCCAAAGTGCAGGGATTATAGGCATGAACCACTGCACCCAGCCTTCCACATTCTTTGCTGTCATTCCAGCACTATTCACAGCATCTTCATCAATAGTAGATTCCATCTTAAAAACCCACTTTCTTTGCTTATCCATTAAAAATCAACTCCTCAGCTGAGCTAGGTGACTCAACCTGTAATCCCAGCACTTTGGGAGGCCGAGGCGAGTGGATTGCCTGAGGCTGCAGATTGGAGACCCACCCAGGCAACTTGGCGAGACCTCACCTCTACAAATAAAAAATTAGCTAGGCATGGTAGCGTGTACCTGTAGTTCCAGCTACTTGGAAGGCTGAGGCAGAAGGATCGCCAGAGCCCAGCAGGGCGAGGCTGCTGTGGCCAGGAGTGTGCCATTGCCCTCCAGTCTGGGAGATAGAGTGAGACTCCAACTCAAAAATAAATAAAAATAAATAAAATAAATAATAAAAAAATAAAAATTAACTCCTCATTTATTCAAATTTGATCATAAGATTGTAGCAATTCAGTTACATCTTCAGGTTGCTCTTCAATTCTAATTATCTTGCTATTTCTATCACATCATTTACTTCCTCCACTGAAGTCTTGAACCCCTCAAAATCATTCATGAGGGTTGGAATAAACTTCTTCCAAACTCTGCTAATGTTGATATTTTTAACTACTCTCATGAGTCATGAATTTTCTTAATGGCATCTAGAATGGTGAATGCTTTCCAGAAGATTTTCAATTTACTTTGCCCAGGTCCATCAGATAAATCACTTAGAAAATACATTTCTTAAATAATAAGACAATAATAAGTCAAAATGACTCTTTGATTCATGGGCTGCAGAATGTATTTTGTATTAGCTGACACGAAAACAACATTCATCTCATACATCTCCAATGAGTAGTAATGTATGGAATATATGGAAAAGAATCTTTTTTGAGCAGTAAGTCTCAACAGTGAGCTTAAAATATTCAGTAAATAATGCTGTAAATAAGTGTCCCCTCATCCAAGTTTTGTTGTTCCATTTACAGAGCACAGCAGAGTAGATTTAGCATAATTTTTAAATGCTGTACAATTTTGGGAATGTCAATGAGCTTTAAAGCCAGGTGTTGACTTCTTGTTAGCCTAGATGACATCTTCTAATGTAAAGCTGTTTTGTTGACCTTGAAAATCTGTTGTTCAGTGTAACCACCTTCCTCAATGATCTTAGCTAGATCTTCTGGATCACTTGATGTCACTCCCACATTAACACTTTCTGCTTCACATTGCACTTTCATGTTGTGGGGATGAATTCTTTTCTTAAATCTCATGAACCAACCTCTGCTAGCTTCAAACTCTTCTTCCATAGTTTCCTCACCTTTTTTAGCCTTTGTAGATTTGAGAGAGTTAGATCTTGCTCTGGATTAGGTTTTGAATTAAGGGAATGTTGTGGAGGCTTTGATCTTCAATTTAGGACATTAAAACTTTCTCCATGTAAATAATAAGGCTGTGTGGCTTTCTTATTATTCGTGTGTTCATTGGAATAGAACTTTTAATTTCCTTCAAGAAGTTTTCTTTTGTATTCATAACTTGGCTGTTTGGCACAGGAGGTCTAGCTTTTAGCATACCTTGACTTTTAACATGCTTTCCTCATTAAGCTTAATCATTTCCAGCTTTTGATTTAAAGTGAGAGGCATACAACTCTTCCTTTCACTTGAACACTTAGAGGTTATTGTAGGATTTAAAAAAATATATATTATAGAAGATGTAGGGGTACAAGTAAGCATTAACTACACAAGTAGACACATGTAGGTGAAGTTTGGGCCTCCAATTGGCCCTCACTTCCCCTAGTTTGGGACCAGGTACACTTTGTGTTATTAGGTGCCCCCTCCCCCCCTCCCCTGGCAGTACTCAGTGACTGCTGATGCCTCCTTTGTGCTAATGTGATTCATTGTAGGATTATTAATGATATTGTTGTGTATCAGGATAGGGAGGTCTGAGGAGAGGGAGAGAGATCAGAGAACAGTTGCTTAGTGGAGCAATCAGAACACACACATTTATTGATTAAATTTGCCATCTTATATGGGTGCACCTGGTGGCATCCCAACTATATATATATAATATACAGTGTGTATATAATATAAATTTTTTTTTTTGTTTGTTTGAGTTGGAGTCTCACTCTGTCACCCAGACTGGAATGCAGTGGCTGCTCCCGGCCACCGCAGCCTCGACCTACTGAGCTCCGGCAATCCTTCTACCTCAGCCTTCCGAGTAGCCGGAATTACAGGCATGCACTACCACGCCTGGCTCATTTTTGATTTATTGTAGAGATGAGGTCTCGCCAAGTTGACCAGGCGGGTCTCAAACCCGTGGGCTCAGGCACTCCACTCACCTCAGCCTCCCAAAGGCGCGGGATTATAGGCTGAGCCACAGAACCTGGCTATAAATTTTATTTTATATAAGGGAATTTGTCATGAGAAATTGCTCATATAAATCTATATCATATATATTATACATATAAATATATATTATTTATATATAATATGCATATTTATATATATGTAACCTGTATCTGTTATGCAACCTGTATAACAATTTGAGGATAATTGACACTTTTGCTATATTGAGTCTTTCAATCTATAAACATGATATGTAATTCCATTTATTTTTATCTTTAATTTCTTTCATGAGGATTTTTAAGTTTTCACAATATAGGTATTATGCATGTTTTGCTAGATGTATCATTTTTTTGAATATTTAGAAACAGCATTGTATTTTGGGGGGGGTTTCTGTGTGTTCTTTGCTATTCTATGGAAATATAGATTGAGTACTTCTTATCTGAAATGCTTGAGACTAGAAATGTTTTGGTTTTGGAATTTTTGATTATTTTCTTTCTTTTTTTTTTTTTTTTTTGAGTTGGAGTCTCACTGTCACCCAGACTGGAGTGCTTTGGCTGCTCCCGGCCACCGCAGCTCAACTTGCTGGGCTCTGGCGATCCTTCCGCCTCAGCCTTCCAAGTAGCTGGAACTACAGGCGCACGCTACCACGACCGGGTAATTTTTTTGATTTATTGTAGAGATGAGGTCTGCCCTGCCCAGGCGGGTCTTGAACCCGCGGGCTCAGGTAATCCACTCACTTCAGCCTTCCAAAGGCGGGATTACAGGCTGAGCCACCGAGCCTGGCAATTATTTTCATATACATAATAAGGTAACTTGGAAATGGAACCCAATAAACATGAAATTTATTTGTTTCATATACATTTTATACACATAGCCTGAAGATAACTTACACATTAAAAAAATTTTTTTGTGCATGAAACTAAGTTTGTGTTAAATACTTATATGTGGACTTTGCCACTTGTGGCATTATGTCAGTGCTCAGAAATTTTCGAGGCTGGGCTCGGTGGCTCAGCCTGTAATCCCAGCACTTTGGGAGGCCAAAGCGAATGGATTGCCTGAACCCGCAGGTTCGAGACCAGCCCCGGCAACTCAGGGAGACCTCGTCTCTACAATAAATAAAAAATTAGCCAGCCAGGCGGGCCCTGTAGTTCTGGCTACTTGGAAGGCTGAGGCGAAAGGATCGCTGGAGCCCAGCAGTTCGACCCTGAGGTGGCTGTAAGCATGCCACGCACTCCAGTCTGGGCAACAGAGTGGGATTCCAAATAATTAAAAAAAAAACAAAAACAATTTGAAATTGAAACATTTAGAGTTTAGATTTTCAGATACTCATCCTGAACAAACTCAAGGAATCTACAAAAAATATCTTGGAACTTATTAGTGGGAGTTCAGCAATATTGTGGGATACAAAATCAACAAGTACAAATCAAGTGTATTGTTATAGAGGTTATCCACATGCACAAAAATGACCCCTACCTTACAGTATATAGAAGAGTTAACTCAAAATGGATCAAAGACCTAAATATAATGTCTAAAACTATGAAGTCCTTAGAAAATTCTTAGAAAAAACAGAAAATATTTATGACGTTAGATTTGATCATTGATCTTTGATAACACACCGACAGCACAGGTAATACAAGAAAAAAGATAAATTGTACTTCATGAAGATTAAAAGTTTCTGTGCATCAAAGGACACAATCAATAGAGTGAAAAGGTAAACCATGGAATGGGAGAAAATATTTGTAAGTTACATAACTGTACAGGAGTTAATGTCTAAAATATATAAAGAACTCCTACAAGACAACAACAAAACCAACAAACAACTTAATTAAAAATAGGCAAAAGATGTGATATGGTTTGGATATGATTTGTTTACCCTCATTAAGTCTCGTGTTGGAATTTGATCCTCAATATTGGAAGTGGGGCCAGGTGGAAGGTATTTGGATTGTGGGGGTAGATCCCTCATGAATGACTTATTGGCATTCTCACTTGAGTGAGCTCTAACTCTTAGTTTCTACAAGAACTAGTTGCAAAAAGGCCGGGATCGGTGGCTTAGCCTGTAATCCCAGCACTTTGGGAGACAGAGGTGAGTGGATTGCCTGAGTCCGCAGGTTGGCACCTCCTCCTCCTCTTTCTTGCTTCCACTGCCACCAGGTGATCTCTGCATGCCTGCTCCCCGTCACATTCTACCACGAGCAGAAGCAGCGTGAGGTTCTAACCAGAAACCAAGCAGATGCCATCACCATTGCCTCTTGAACAGCCTACAAACCATAGCCAAATAAATCTCTTTTGTTTATGAATTACCCAGTCTTGGGTATTCCTTTATAGTAACACAAATGGAATAAGACAGGATTTGAACTGGTGTTTCCTCAGAGAAGATAATAAATGCTCAAGAAGCATATAAAAATATCACTAATCAAAACCACAGTGAGGTACTACCTTGTACCCATTAGGATAGTTATTATCATGTACATATATTTGTAATATATAAGTATTTATTGTATTATAATTATAAATATACAGTATTTATAATTTATAAATACACACAAATTATATATATATGTACATATATATAATTTTTTTTTTTGAGTTGGAGTCTCACTCCACTCAGGCTGGAGTGCAGTGGCACGCTTACGGCCACCCCAGTGTTGACCTACCAGGCTCCAGCGATCCTTCCACCTCAGTCTTCCAGGTAGCAGGAACTACAGATGCATGCTACCATGCCCAGCTAATGTTTTATTTTTTAATGTAGAGACAAGGTCTCACCAAGTTCCCCGGGCTGGTCTCGAACCCTCAGGTTCAGGCAGTCCACTCGCCTTGGCCTCCCAAAGTGCTGGGATTACAGGCTGAGCCACTGAGCCCAGCCTGTTATTAATATTTTATATCTTTATAATATATATCCAAAATATATAAATATCTCCATACACAGATGGTCCCCGACTTGCAATGGCTCAATTTATTGATTTTTTTTAACTTTAAGATGGTGCAAAAGTGATGTGGTTTTTACTAACTGTATTCAAAGCATATTATTTACATCAAATGTTTGCACAGCCTGTTGAAGTGACTGAATCTGGCCAAACACTTTGAAAGATTTGGAAAAGTTTTAACATTCTAAATGCTATCTGGAACATCGCAGCAGCATGGGAAGAAGTCACACAGCAATGCATAAATAGCATTTAGAAGAAAGTTTTGAAGATACTACATGTGAACACATTCAAAACTTTAACAAAGATTCTGCTATTGATGAAATAGTAAGTAACAAGATATTAGTGCTCGAAAAATAGAATCAGACATTGATGAAAAGAAAATAAAGAATATTCATGAGCTTGTTGGCATTAAGGCTAAAGAACTTTCAATGAGAAGCTGATCAAACTGGAGGAAGAAAAAAGTAAAGACGTTGAGGCAGAGCTAGAAGAAGTGATACCTGAAGCAGCAAGAAAGTTCACAGCAAAGAAAATGGCAGGGACATTTGCTACTATCAGCTGTGGCGTATGAATGTTAGAAGAAATGGGTGTCGATTACAAGAGATTCTCAAAAGCTGATATAAGATGCTCTTGTTTGCAATAAACAAATATGTAATGAAAAGAAGAAATAAAATTTCAGAACCTGATATCTTAGAACACTTTGCCTTCTAAGCCATCAGCAAATGTTGATGCCTCGATGCCTTCTACCAGCTATTCTCAAGCCTCATCAAAAGAGAGAGATTGATAATTCTGTCACTGTAGCATCTCCATTATCAGCAATTAATGTTAGTCTAATGCTTCAAACATTCTTCTGGTCCAGTGTGCTTTCAGCTGTGTATATTCATTTTGAACACAAGCATTGTTTTTCACTTTTAGTACAATCTTCATAAGTTACATGAGGTATGTAAAGCATAGCATTTTATTATAAAATGGGCTTTGTGTTAAATGATTTTGTCCGACTATAGACTAATGTAAGTGTTCTGAGCACATTTAAGGTAGGTCAGGCTTTTAGATTTATAATACTTTTAACTTATAATGGATTTGTTGGGATGTGACCCCACTGTAAGCTGAGGAGCTCCTTTATGTATATAACACAAGGGTTGATGAGGGTGTCAAGAAATTGGAACCCTGTGTACAGATGGGTGGGGATGTAAAATGGTGCAGCCACTGTAGAAAACAGTATGGCAATAGAAAAATAGAATTTCCATATTAAACAGGCATTCCATTTTTTGTGTATGTACACAAAAGAATTAAACGCAAGGACTCAGCAGATACTTATATACTCATATTCACAGCATCATTATTCACAATAGCCAACAGGTAGAAGCAACACAAGTGTTCATTGGTAGATGAATGGAAAAAAAATGCGGATTATAAATACAATGGAATATTATTCAACCTTAAAAGGAAGTAACTTCTGATGTATGATACAACATGGATAAATGTAGAGGACTTTATGGTAAGAGAAATATGCCATGTACAAAAGCAAATATGAGTGAACTTTATGAGTTCACTTATATGAGGTACCCAGAGCAGTAAAAATCATGGATATAGAAAGTAGCATGTTACTTATGGGGGCTGGTGGGGAGGGGAAAATGAGGATTTGGTTTTTTTTAATGGGTATAGAGTTTTAGTTTTATGAGCTAAAAAGAGTTGCACAACAATGTGAATGTACTTAACACAACTGAACTGTATGTACATTTAAACATGGTTAAGATGGTCATTTTTATATTATATGTATCTTACCCCAATTAAAAATTAGAGAGAAATACTTATACAAAAGGTTAATTATGTAGACAAAATAATTGACAACTAGGAACAAGAAATAAAATAAAATTCAAATATCATAGCTTATTAGTTAATATGGCTCTGGTGCTTAAGCATCATAGCGTCCTGTCATCCAGGGCAAAAAAAGAAATATGATAGGTTTCATAATGCTCTTACTAAAAGGGAAAAAGTAGTTCTTTGGAAGAGTTATAGTTTTTATTAGCATGAGATTCTTTTTTTTTTTTGTCGCCCAGACTGGAGTGCAGTGACCACTCTGGGCCCCTGCTGGGGTCGGGCGATCCTTCCGCCTCAGCCTTCCAAGGAGCCGAAACTACAGGAGCGCGCTACCGCGCCCGGCTCATTTTTGATTTATTGTAGAGAAGAGGTCTCGCCATTCCCTTGTAGGTAGCATCTGTTATCTCTTTTGTTTGTTTTCATTGTTTACTGATAACTTTTAGAATTTTTTCTTTATCGTTGCTATGCAAAATGTTACTATGATGTGCCTAGTCTAGGTCTTTTTTTCATGTACCCAGCCTCTAGTGGGCAATCTGAAACTATATATCTCAGGAGGAATTGTCTTCTATTAGTTTTTTTATTATTTCCTCTTTTTGATTCCTTTTGTTCTCCTGTTTTGCAACTCCTGCTATTCTGCAACACCTGCCATGCTGATAGTAAAGTTTCTGAAGGCTGAGATTGGTAGTTCAGCCTGTAATCCCGTGCTTTGGGAGGCTGAGGTGAGTGGATTGCCTGAGCCCGCGGGTTCGAGATCCGCCTGGGCAATTTGGTGAGACCTCATCTCTACAATAAATCAGAAAAATCAGCCGGGCGTGGTAGCACACCTGTAGTTCCAGCTACTTGGAAGGCTGAGGCAGAAGGATCGCGCAGCCCCGCAGGATGAGGCTGCGGTGGCCGGGAGCGACTACTGCGCTCCAGTCTGGGCGATGGAGTGAGACTCCAACTAAAAAAAAAAAAAAAAATTTCTGAAGCTATTTTCCACATCTCTTTCTTTTTTTTTTTTTTTTTTACTTTATATGCTGAAAGAAATACTTAATAAGTTTCAATATTTCCACTTTCTAATTGGGCCTTTAGTTATCTCATTCTTCTACTGACAATTTATATGCTATCTATCTTGCATATTTAATTTTTATATTTTTAATTATATTTATAAGATTCTCAAGCGATTTTATTACATCAAGCTCTTATTTTGTGAATATAATGTCTTCTCTTGTTTCACTGAAGATATAAATATGACATTTTAAAAGCCTTTTTGTGCCTTATTAACTCTGCTCAGGTGTTGACTTTTGAGTTTATTTGACGTATCTCTTTCAGAGTGTTATTTTCTCTAAGTGTTTCATAGTTGTGTGTTCATCTTGTGCTTGAAGATCTCTGTTCTCATCTATATGGCTACTACTTTATATATCATGTGCCATTAATATAGATTTATAATTATGTTTTATGCTTTTGAATCCTGTAGAAAAATAGAAAGTAGAGTTATCAGCCAAGTTACAATAATATTGGTTTTGTATTTGTCCATGTATTTGCCTTTACCAAAGAACTGTCATTATATTACTTTGAGCTACTGTCTAATGTGCTTTTCTTTCAACTTGAAGGAATCATGTTAGCATTTCTTGTAGAGCAGATCTAGTGGAAATAACCTTCCTCATTTTTTTCTGGAAATGTTTTAATATCTCTCATATTTTTGAAGAATAGTATTGTCAGATATAGAATTATTCATTGATAGTTGTTTGTCTTTCAGCATTTTAAATATATCATCCTATTGGCTTGCATGATTTCTGCTGAGAAATCTACTAACAATTTTATTGAGTGTTGTGTATGTGACAAGTTGCTTTAAAACATTTTTTTTTTTTTTTTTTTGCTGTTTTCAAGATTCTCTTTTATTGATAGCTTGATTATAATGTGTCTCATTGTTAGTTTCTGGTTTTATCCTACTGGAAGGTTGTTTGGCTTCTGGTATTAATGTGTTATACCCACGTATTTCCTCAAATTTGGGAAGCTTTTGGCCATTATTTCTTCAAATTACCTTTCTGTCACTTTCATTCTTTCTCTTCTCTTTCTGAGAGTCCCATAATATATATTTTGGTTTGCTTGTTGGTGTTTCATAGTCCCTTAGGCTCTGTTCACTTTTTATCTTCTTCTTCTTCCTCTCTTCCTCCTCCTCCTTCTTTTTTTCTCCACAGATATCATAATTCAAAATGACGTGTCTTCAAGTTTACTTTTTTTGCTTCTGCCTATTTGAATCTTCTGCTAAAGTCCTCTAGTAAAATTTTCAATTCAGGTATTGTGTTTTTCAGCTCCTGAATTTCTGTTTGGCTCTATTTATTTATGTGTTTGTTTGTTTTGTAACTCAGAGTCTCACTCCATTGCCCAGGCTGGAATGCAGTAGCACGCTCATGGCTAACACGGCCTTGACCTGCTGGGTTCAGATGAAACTTCCACCTTAGTCTTCCAAGTAGCTAGAACTACAGGTGTGCACCACAATACCTGACTAATATTTTGATTTACTGTAGAGATGAGGTCTTGCAAAGTTATCCAGGTTGGTCTCGAATCCCTGTGCTCAGGCAATCCTCTCATCTCTGCCTCCCAAAGGATTACAGGCATGAGCCACTGTGCCCAGCTTGGTTTTTTTTTTTTTTTTCTTAATTTTATTTTAAAGATGTGGAGTGGAATTCAGGATTAGGTACATAAGTGGTCATCATACAGGTGAAGTTTGGGCCTCTCTTTGATCCCCACTTTGCCTAGTTTGGGATCAGGTACCCTTATTGATGTTTTGTGCTCCACCCTTCCTTCCCCTGGCAGTGTCCCACTACTGCCAAACCCTTTCTTATAGTATTATGATAAATGTTCAGGGTCTGCTTATGAGTAAGAACATGTGGTACTCAGTCCTTTGTTTCTGTGGCAGATCACTGAATATTATAGACTCTAAATCCATCCAGGTTGCTGCAAAGTCCATAATTTTATCCTTCTTTATGGCTGCATAATATTCCATTGTGTATATATACCACTTTTTAAAAATTCAGTCCACTTTTGATGGGCAGCATGATTGGTTCCATATTTTTGCTGTTGTGAATAGTGCTGCAATAAATATGCATGTGCAGATATCTTTTGTGTAGAATGATTTGAGTTCCTCTGGGTATATTACCCAAGGGGGACTGCTGGATTGTATGGAAGGTAGATGTTTAGATTTTTCTAGGAATCTCTACACTGTTTTCCACAGAGGTTGTGCTAATTTACACTTCCACCAACAGAGTAGAAGCAATCCCTTTCCCCATATCCTCTCCATGATGTGTTTTTTGAGTTATTAATAATGGCCAAACTGACTGGTGGTATCCCAATGTGGTTTTGATTTGCATTTTTTTTGATGATTAGTGAAATTGAACATTTTTTCATGTATCAGTTGGCTGCCTGTATGTCTTCTTTGGAGAAGTGTCTATTCATATCTACTGTCTGCTTTTTGATGGGACTGTTTGTTTTTTTCCTTTTGGCACATTTGAGTTCTTGTAGATCCTCAATGTTAGGTCTTTATCAGATATACAGTTGGCAAATATTTTTTCTCATTCTGTAGGCTACCTCTCCACTCTCTTGATGGTTTCTTTTGCTTTGCAGAAGCTTTTCAGTTTGATAAAATCCCACTTGTCTATCTTATCTCTTATGGCATGGGCCTTTGGGATTTTGATCAGGAATTGGTTGCCTATTCCAATTTCTGTAAGAATGTCTCTTGCATTTTCTAAGATTCTTGTAGCTTTAGGTTTTATGTTTAGGTCTTTGATCCATTTAGAGTTGATTTTTGTGTATGATTATAGGTAGGGGTCCCGTTTCAATCTTCTGCATATGGTCAGCCAGTTTTCCCAGTACCGTTTACTGAATAGGTTCTCCTCTTCCAGTGGTTGTTGGTGGAGGCTTTTTCAAAGATGAATTGGTTGAGAAATTGAAGTTTTGATTCCAGAATCTCTATCTTGTTCCATTGGTCTTGTACTTGTTCTTGTACAATACCAGCCTATTTTGATTATTGTAGCCTTATAATAAAGTTTAAAGTGATAACTCCCATTTTGCTTCTTTTGCTGAGGATTGTTTTGGCTATTCATGGTTGTTTATGTTTTCATATGAATTTCTGTATTATTGTTTCCAGCTCTGAGAAGAATGATGTTGGTAATTTAATGGGTATTGCATTAAGACTGTAGACACCAACCATGCTGTCCATCAAAAGAGTACTGGATTTAAAAAATGTGGTACATATACATGATGAAGTACTACGCAGTCATAAAAAAGAACAAAATCATGAACTTCGCAGCAATCTGGATGGAACTAGAGTTTATAATACTGAGTGATCTCTCACAAAAACAAAGATCTGAGTATCACATGTTCTCACTCATAAGTGGACCTTGAACATCTATCAT
>NW_007260458.1:1427623-1456424 GCF_000164805.1 Carlito syrichta
TTTTTGAGTTGGAGTCTCACTCTGTCGCCCAGACTGGAGTGCAGTGGCACGCTCCCAGCCACTGCAGCCTTGACCTGCTGGGCTCTGGCAATCCTTCTGCCTGAGTCTTCCAAGTAGCCAGAACTACAGATGTGTACTACCATGCCCAGCTAATTTTTGATTTTATTATAGAGCCGAGGTCTTGCCAAGCTGCCCGGGTGGGTCTCAAACCCATGGGCTCAGGCAATCCACTCGCCTGGGCCTCCCAAAGTGCTGGGATTACAGGCAGAGCCATGGAGCGCAGCCTCTCTTGGGTTTTCAAGGTACAGGATTATATCATCAGCAAAGAGAAATAACTTCCACTTTTCCTATTTGGAAACCCCTGATTTATTTCTCTTATTTGATTGCTCTAGCTAGGACTTTCAACACTATGTTGAACAAGAAGGGTGAGAGTGGGCAGCCTTGTCTTGTTCTGGTTTTCAGGGGAAAGGCTTCCAATATCTGTCTGTTTAGCAATATGTTGGCTGTGGGTTTATCATAGATGGCTCTTAATATTTTGAGGTATGTTCCCTCTATGCCTAGGTGTTCAAGTGTTTTTATCAAGAAGAGATGCTGGATTGTGTCAAAAGCTTTTTCTGCATCTAATGATATAATTACGTGGTTCTTGTTTTTACATCTGTTGATTACTGAATTACATTTATGGTCTTGCAGATGTTTAACCAGTCCTGCATCCTGGGGATGAAGCCTACTTGGTCATAGTGGCTAATTTCTGAGATGTGTTGTTGGATCCAATTTGCTAGAATCTTGTTGAGAATTTTTGTATCTATGTTCATCAGGGATATGGCTGTAGTTCTCTTTCTTTGTTGGATCTTTACCTGGTTTTGGTATCAGTGTGATGTAAGCTTCATAAAATAATTTGGGGGGAGTTCCATCTTTTTCAATTGCCTGAAAACTTTCAATAGGGTTGGTATCAGCTCTTCCTTGTATGTTTTGTAAAATTCCCCTGGAAAGCCATCTGGTGTAGGACTTTTTTTGTAGGTAGTTTTCTTATGATGGAGTCAACTTCCTTGGTTGTTATTGGTCTATTTAGGGTCTCCTTTCTTCTTCTTTCAACCTTGGGACATTTCTTCTGGCTCAGTTGTGACTTGATGTTTTGTGTTTCTGATTGCGTTTATTTTGGTTTTTTCTCTCTTTTTCTTGGCCATTCTGACTAGGGTTCTTGTGTATTCTTTCAAAGAATCTTGTGTATTCTTTCAAAGAACCAGTTTTCATTTATTGAAACAAATGATAGTGTTAGAGTTATGATAGTGTTAGAGTCAATATCTTTTTTTTAGTTTACTTAGCGTTGCTTTATAAAAGCTAGCACTCCTGTGTTGGATGCAAATGTGTTTAGGATGGATATTTCTTGTTGACGGATTTGATGAATTGAAACTTTTATCATTGTTTAGTGTCCTTCTGTATGTTTTTAAATTTTTGATTACTAGGTTGTTTTTTCTGATATTAAGGTCATGACTCCTGCTGTTGTTTGTGTTCCATTCTTGTGAAAGTTTGTTTTCCATCCTCTAACTTTGTGTCTGTGGGTGTCCTTGTAGTAGATGTGTTTCATGGAGACAGCATACGGTTGGGTCATATCTTTTTTTGTTGTTGTTTTTTTAAAATTCAGTTTGCCATTCTGTGTCTTTTTAGTGGTGTATTTAGTCCATTGACATTTAGGCTGATTTTTAAAATGTGAGAATTTATCCATGCATGGAGACTCTTATAAGGCTGTTTTGTTTTCTTTTGACTTTTGGGTTGATATATGTGTGTGTTTTTAATTTTGCAGTCATGAAGTATGTTGTGTTGATTCTGTGTTTTCCTGCATTCTTGGGAAGCACATGGTTGTTCTTTCTTTCTTTTCTTTTCTTTTTTTTCTTCTTCTGTGCTTAATACCTTCCTGAGCACCTCCTGTAGAGCTGATCTGGAAGCAGCATACTCCTTGAGGGATTGTATGTCTGGGAAAGATTTTAATTCTCCATTGCTGATGAAGCTGAGCTTGGCTGGATAGGAAATTCTTGTTTGAAGTTGTTTATCCTTGAGGACTTTGAAAATTGGACTCCTGTCCCTTGTAGCTTGTGGTGTTCCTAACAGTAAGTCTGCTGTTATTCTGATTGATCTTCCCCAGTAGATAGTCTAACCTTTCTCTCTTGCTGCCTTTAGGATTTTTTCTTTTATACTGCCTTTGTGTAGGTAAATTACTATGTGTCTAGTGGTTGGTCTTCTCACTTGATGTCTTGTGGGGGGTTCTGTGATTCTCTCATGTTTGGATGGTCACATCTCTGATGAGATGGGGAAAATTTTCTTGGATAACCTGCTGGAATACTTGTTCCAAGGTAGTGTAAATTTGGCTTTCTTCCTCTGGGTTACCAAGCAGGCATAGGTTTGGCCTCTTGATATAATCATACATCTCTTAGAGGCTTTGTTCTTTCTTTCTGAGTCTTCTTTCTATGTTTTTAACAGATTGGGCTAATTCCATATTTGATCTTCAAACTCTGAGGTTCTTTCTTCTGCTTGGTTAATTCCACTTTCCATGCTTGTCATCTTTTTATTTATTGGATGAAATTTTTTTATGGCCAAAATCACTGTTACAAGTTCTTTCAATGTTGCATCTTGTTTTTCTTGAGTTTTATTCACTCTTTCCATCCATCCCCTAACCCCTGTTGCATTCTGGGTCCAATCATTGGTGATTTCCATTGTTTGGGCTCTGAGGTCTGACTTTTTGGGCATTACCTCTTTGGTACACTGGGAATTACCTGTGTTCTTCTGTTTTTTCCCCTCAATTTGTGACAGATCTCCTTCTTTTCTCTTTAATTTTCATTATTCAGTGGTATTGGGTGGGGCTCTCATTTCTATTGTTTGCTCAGCCTTCTATTCTTCCCTGATCAGAGCCTCTGAATTTGTTTTGTTTTGAAAGGAGGTTGGGAGTGGGAAACTTTGCTGTTTCTTGTAGTTTTGAGAGTTGAATAAGGTGGAGGGTTGGGAGCTAGGATTCAGAAACTACTTGTCAATTAAAATGTTCACTGACTGGGCCATAGGCCACCTAAGACCCACTCCCCACCACCACTCTATATGATGACACAAGGAGTATGTATGTGTATCCCCTAAGTCCAAGATAAAGTAACAGTAATGAGGAGAACAGATAAAAGTAGAATGAAAAAAGAACAGACAAAATAATTTTAAAAAGAAATAAACCACAGAAAAATAAAAGCAAAAACGGGCCTGGTATGGTGACTCAAGCCTGTAATCCCTGCACTTTGGGAGGCCAAGGCGAGAGGACTGCCTGAACCCAGGGGTTCAAGACCAGCCTGGGCAACTTGGTGAGACCTCATCTCTACAATAAATAAAAAAAATTAGCTGGGCTTGATAGGATACAACTGTAGTTCTGGCTACTTGGAAGACTGAGGCAGAAAGATTGCTTGAGCCCAGCAGGTCAATGCTGGAGTGGCCATGACCATGCCACTGCACTCCAACCTAGGCAACGAAGTGAGACTCCAACTCAAAACAACAAAAAAGCAAAAACAAGAACAGAAAAGAAAAAACACAAAAAAATCAGGAAGACCTAACAAACAAAAGAGGAAGAAGAAAGAGGGAGAATGCAAATTGAACTCTCTCACACACATTCACATCACACAAACACACACACACACACACACACACACACACACACACACACACTAAACCCAAACAAAAGAATAAAAAAAGAATTAAAAAAAACAAAATCTGGGCACTAACTGCCCTCTTGTGGCAGGTTTTGTAATTATTCCTCTCAGCTGCTCACAGGCAAGCCTGCCTGCCATCTCCTGCAGCCCTGCAGGCTCACTCACAATCTCCCTGGTGTACGGCCAGGGCAGGGAGGGGGTGGTGTGGGTTGGTGGGGCTTCAGTCCTCTTCTCCCACTCTCATAAAGTCAGGGGGATCTCCTCCAGTGAGGAGATACAGGGTTGTCTCCTCCCCAGGTATTGGCAGCAGGCTCTCCAACCAGGCTTATCCCAGAGTAGAATTCTTCTAAAGTGACACCATCCAGACTCCGCCTGGGTTCATTTTTCTCAGTTGTGCCCCAGTCATGTGTGTCTGATGTTCAGAGGATTGCTGGGGAGGTGGGGGTAGGGTCAGCCCAGCACTCACTGCTGATCTTTTGGGAGGTCTTCCTTGTCCTTTTTTGGTTGCATTCTGCTGCAGCTGGGTCAGGGTTAGGGGTGGGATGCCTGAGACTCTATACTCATCCTGTCCCTCCAAAGTTTGTGCTTTGGGATATTCCCTCTGGGTACAATCAACACCAGAGAAGTTAACCCTCTGGTCACAGAGAGTGGGTCTGTTGTTCCATGGTGAACAAGCCAGAGCACTTCCCTGTCCAGTTTTCAGGATGGTGGTGGGGTGACTGTATTGTCTTCTCTATTGGGACTCTGCCTCTGGCTGCCTCACTGCACTCCCTCTGCAGCCCTCGCAGCTGGTGTCTGGCCTGGCTCTGTGATGGCTGGGCAGTCTGGCAATGGCAGATGTTCCTGGCAGCTTTTTCCTGGGAAGGGCTTTGTTGATTTTAGAAAATGGCACTCAGCTTCTGCACCTCAGGAATCACTAGGGTCCAAGCAAAGCTGCTACACCACTAGCCACTTCACCTGTGAGCCCTGGCCACTTGTCCCCAAGTCCCCACTCAGTCAGCCACTCACATGCCCACTTACATACAGAGACATGCATGCGAATTCGTCCATACGCTCACTCACTCACACAGGAACTCACAGAGTCTGACGGGCTCTTCCGCCATCTTTCCCATGTTGGTTTAAAAAAAAAATAGTTTCTATTTTTATGTTGATATTCTCATTTTGCTCATATATAATTTTCTGATTTTGTTTAGTTTTCTGCCCATGTTCTCCTTTAGCTCACTGGCATATGTAAGTTGTTGTGAAGTTTTTGTCAAGTAAGTCTGAGGCCTGTGATTCTTTAGGGATAGTTTTTGGAGATTGATTATTTTTCTTTAGAATTGGCTATGCTTGCCTGTTCCTTAATATGCCTTGTAATCTTTGTTGAAAATTGGGCATTTGAAAAAAATAGCACCTCTCTCAATCTTTGCAGACTGACTCCATGCAGGGGAAGATGCTCATTAATCAATCCAGCATGAAGGCTCTTAACCTCTTCTGGGATTGTGCTTCCCATGGTCTTCTGTATGTGCTTCCCAACTCCAATTCCTCCATATACATAGCTGCTTTTAAATGTCAGGATTTCCCTGAGTCTCACCCCTGCTTCTTCTCAAGGCTTTAGCAATCTCTTTGCCCCAATCTCTGCCCACAATCTCTTGCCCCTAGTGCCTGCAAATCTGTAGTCCTCCTGCAGTTGTCTTGTTCCACAGTGCCCATCACTACATCCAGGGTACCTCCAACCTGATATCTAAACTAAGTGCTCTTCCATCAGGACGTTCACAGTCAGGCAAGATAAAAACCAGTCCCTTGTGCATCTCTCAGACAAGTCAGAATGTTGCAAGCAAGTTCCATTCTTTTCCTTTACTTGCAAGGGAAGAACCAGGAATTGAGTGGTTTCTTCCCAACCAAGCTACATTGCATGGGGGAGGGAGTAGAGCAAGGATGAGACAAAAGACCATGGAAATTCCAGCCCTTTTGAGTGTGTCTTTTTATTGTTTTAGCATTTGCTTATTTTTTGCAATTTCTTTTTTTTTTTTTAGTTGGAGTCTCACTCTGTCGCCCAGACTGGAGTGCAGTGGCCGCTCCCGGTCACCGCAGCCTCGACATGCTGGGCTCCGGCGATCCTTCCACCTCAGCCTTCCAAGTAGCCGGAATTACAGGCATGCGCTACCACGCCCGGCTGATTTTTTGATTTATTGTAGAGATGAGGTCTCGCTGCCCAGGCGGGTCTCGAACCCGCGGGCTCAGGCAATCCATTCACCTCGGCCTCCCAAAGGCGCGGGATTACAGGCTGAGCCACCTAGCCCGGCTTTTTTGCAATTTCTTAACTAGTTTCTAGAGTTTTCACAAATAACCTTTGTTTGATTGTTGTTTTTCTGGTGTTTCCATGAGGGAACAAAGGCTTGGAGTTTACTAGTCCACCATCTTGCTGATATCATTTTCCTGTATAAATCTTTTTTTTTTTTTGAGTTGGAATCTCACTCTGTCATTCAGGCTACAGTGCAGTGGCATGCTTACCACCACCCAGCATCCACCTGTTGGGCTCAGGCAATCTTTCCACCTCAGCCTTCCAAATAGGTGGAACTACAGGTGCACGCTACCATGACTAGCTAATTTTTTGATTTATTGTAGAGATGAGGTCTCTCCAGGTTGCCCAGGCTGTTCTTGAACCTGGGGGCTCAGGCAATCCCCTCACCTCTGCCTCCCAAAGTGCTGGAATTACAGGCTTGAGCCACTGCGTCCGACCTAAATCTTTAGTTATAAATAAACTCATATCTTTTTTGGAAATATATAATAAATAAATTGAATAAGTAAAATAAATTCATATCACTTAAGAAGAAAACAGATTGTAGAATATTAATATATTTGTGCTTCAGAGAGTTCAGTGGAAGGAAACTAAGATTTTCTTGAAGAGATATGTGCTCATAGTAAGTGCAGAGGTGCTAAAGAAGCAGTGAATGATATAATAACAATATAAATTTTAAAAGGACCTCTAAATAACCTTTAGTTAGGCAGACAGTAATAAGATAATATTTAGTGACTGTGTTGTAATATTTGGAAATTAAGGTACTAAATTGGCACTTAGCAGTTTTTATTTTGCAAAATAGACTGTGCATCAGTGAGGTGTATGCTCATTTGCAAGAAAAAGAATAGCATCTAACAGTGGTTTAAATAAATTTGTTTACTTTTTCTCACACAGGAAGTCTGGAGATAGAAAGATTCAGGTATTGATTCAACAGCTCAGTGATGCCAGGGCCAGTGTGTTGCATTCTTCTGCCTTGTCCTTATGGTTGTAAATTGGTACCTGCTGCCCCTCAATCAAAGTAGGAAAAAGAGGGAAAGTTGGCACCAGTCATCAGACCTTTTATCATGAAAACACATATTTCCCAGGAATCCCCAGGAGACTTCTAGTTACAGTTATTAGTCATAATGAAGTCACATGACCTTCTCTGGTTGCAGGGAAGACTGGGAAAGTGAATTTTTACATTTTTTCCAGCTTGTGCTGTGGAGGGTGGCGAGAGAATTGGGATGGAAATGGATTTGGCTAAGCAGATCCAGTAGTGTTTGCTCCAGAACTATTTAATGAATGAAATCCTACTTGGTCCTCAGGTAAGTAAACAAGCAATTCTATACTTTTGCCTTATCACAGACTTCCTCAGTCTCCAGAGTTTTCTGTGAGATAGGTACATACAAAAAAACATATTCCTCCTAGTATATTTTAAGATGAGGTTTTGTATTTTGGAACAAAAGCAAGTATTACTTTTTTTCCTAAAACAATTTTAATAACTTTATGACTTTGACATTAACTCATTTGACCAACATTCACTAGACCTTATCTATATGACAGTCATTATAGTTGCTACTGAGAATTCAAAGATGAATAAGTTAAAATCTCTAGCTTTAAGTTGTTCATAGTTTAGGAACTAAATACATTGATGTAAATAATTATAAACATACAGTTTTAATTTATTCATCAAAAGAAAACATAGAGTGATATGCATAATTAGCTTTGATACATAACTTAGTCTAGGCCAATCTTTTGAGTTTGTAGGTCTTGATAGGAGAACCAGGAAGATTGGTTGAGCAATAACTCAAAGCTCCTTGAGCAAATGTCACTTTGTAACGACACTACCTTTCTTTGATCTCTTTATTGTCCCTGAAATAGTTGAGACCTGTAGGTCTTTAATACAAGGCTAGCTTTCCCAACATAAGGTAATACGGCAGTTTGAATGTAGGTACCATTGCTATCCTTGAAAGCTAAGAATGAGACTGGCATTTAGCTATATATCTCAAAGGAGTTGGTAAGTTTCTGCACCTGGTTCAGTTGATATCCCTGAGCTCCAAGTAAGAATAAGAATTAGAACTGCACCTGCCTGCCTCCATAAAAAAGGCAGCCAGAGGCACCTTATTTCAGGGCCACTGAGATCAGCTGCTCTCATCCAGATGACATGGTTCTTCACTTCTCTGATTTCAGCAGATTACAAAACTGCCTCGAATCATGAGAAACTATAATTCTTCTTGGCTAGGAATCTTCTTCTCCCCTTTAACTCATTGGATTACATAGGCCAGGACATTGCATTAAAATCTGCTTTTTTTTTTAAACCTATGCTTTGTGACTCCATGTCTCTATGGAAAAGCTCTCTCATTTAGGACACAAGTTCACACACTCCAGCACATGTTTGTATATACAGGTCTGTGAGCTAAGAATGGTTTTTACATTTTTAATTGGTTAAAAAAATCAAAAGGAGGATATTATCTTTTGACACATGAAAATTATATAAAATTCCAATTTCATCGCCTATAAATGAACTTTTATTGAAATATAGCCATGCTCATTTGTTTACATGTTGTCTGTAGCTGCTTTTGAGGTATAACAGTAGAGCTAAGTAGTTTCAGTAGAGACAGTATCATCTGCAAAATCTAAAAAATTTACTATTTGGTCCTCTACAGAAAAATTTTGCCAACCTCTAATTTGGAAGAAAAGTCTCCACCTCTAGATACAAAAAATAAATCTAAAATCACAAATATTATGCACAAAAAAATTGGGATTGTATATCACCTATCGATCTACTAAAATGTAGGGAGATTGACACTATGACACAGCATAATGGTAATCATTTTTAGCAGAAGTCTTTCTTCAAATCATTTTATTGTTTCATTTATTCAATGTGAAGCATATAGATGTAGGTACACACACACACACACACACACACACACACACACACACACATTCTGGAATGGTCTCTGGATTGTTATCTAAGATCCCTCTGGTGGTCTGTAAAGTTCTGTGGCTGTAGGATTGCCTCTGCAGTCTCTGCCCCTTCCAGCCTATGCTCTTAGTTAAAAGGATCTGTCTTTGCTAAGAGGAGCTCTTGAAGATCCAGCAGGTTCATTGTTCCCACCTCTATAAATGGCATTGATCATCTCCACAAACCCGTAACCTCCATGTCAACCTTGACAATGGTTCTTCTCCTTATCCTCACTTTCAATTCACTATCAAGCTCTATTAGTTCCATGCCTTAAATAACTCACCCAACTGTCCTTATCTTTCTCCCCTCTGCTGCCTCCATGCCCGTTGTGCCTAGCTCTAGACTTCTGGAAAAGTCTTTAGATGACCTCATTAGTCACTCTAGATCCTCCCAAACCACTATCCATACAGTAGCCAGAGTTACCTTCTTTTGTGTGTGTGTGTTATGTTTGAATTTTTTTCCCACTAATAATCATTAATTAATTTTTTTTTAAGGAGGAGAGATAATTAATTAATTTTGAAGTTCAATACTTTTTGAGGATACAAATAGTTTTTAGTCTGGGCTTTAAGAGTACCCACCCCCCTACCTGTGCACATTGTACCTAATAGGTGATTTTTTGTTCTGTCACTCTTTCCCCCTCCCCCTTCTGAGTCTCCAGTGTCTATTATACCATTCTCTGTGTCTTTGCAGATCCTTAGTTTAGCTTCTGCTTACCAGTGATCACATGTGGAGTTTGGTTTTCTGTTCCTGATTTAGTTCGCTTAGGATGATGTTCTCCAATTCCATCCAAGTTGCTACAAAAGACATTATTTCATCCTTTTTGATAGCTGAATAGTACTCCATAGAGTATATACACCACATTTTTATTATCTACTCATCGGTAGATGGACATTCAGGTTGATTCCACATCTTTGCAATTGTGAATTGTGCTGCAGTGACCATGTGGGTACAGGTGTCTTTTTTACATAGCAATTTCTGTTCTTTGGGGTAGATACCTAGTAGTGGGGTTGCTAGATCAAATGGTAGATCTACAGAGAGGGCTTTTAAAACATAGATCTAGCTGGGCTCGGTGGCTCAGCCTGTAATCCCGCGCCTTTGGGAGGCTGAGGTGAGTGGATTACCTGAGCCCGCGGGTTCGAGATCTGCCTGGGCAACTTGGCAAGACCTCATCTCTACAATAAATCAAAAAAATTAGCCGGGCGTGGTAGCGCGCGCCTGTAGTTCCAGCTACTTGGAAGGCTGAGCGGAAGGATCGCCGGAGCCCAGCAGGTCAAGGCTGCGGTGGCTGAGAGTGGCCACTGCACTCCAGTCTGGGCGACTGAGTGAGACTCCAACTCAAAACAAAACAAAACAAAACATAGATCTACTGTGAAATTCCCTGGTTTCAGACCCATCATCGTCTTCTCAGTGACTTTTCTTCAGGATCATCTCTTACTTCTCTCTCTGCCCCAACCACACTGGGCTACCTTCATTTCTGCCTCGGGGGCCCCACCTTGGTATTTCTTCCCTTCTCACCCCCATGCTCAACTATTTTCTCTTTGTTCTTCAGGTCTTGGCTTTCATTTATGAAACGAAAATACTGAGTACATGTGATGTTCCAGATGCTGTGTTAAGAGCTCAGAAAACAGGTATGGAGAAGGCAGACATACTCCTAGACCATGAACCTTATAATCTAATAGAGGATACAAGCAGTAAGTAAATAATCCTCAAATAAGGAATTAATTCCTATTGTGATAAATGCTAAGAAACTGAAATACATGGAGTTTTAGAGAGAAAAAATGCCCGAGGGGCATTAGAAAACCTTCATGGAAACCATGTTTCGGCTTAACTATTACTTAAGTAACAGTTCTCTGGTTAAGAGAAATAAGAAAATGCCAAGTCAAGGGAAAAACCACACACCAACAGTCCTGATGCTGGAAAAAATGGCAAGAGGTCCAGTTCTAGAGTAGAAAGAGTGAGAGACAATGGTTTATAATAAGCTGAAGACAAAAGGAGGCCCCAGACCACCAGAGTCTCACAGGCCCTGTTAAACATTTGACCACTGAGGAATTTAGGCTTGTGTCCCTTCCTCCAGGAAGCCTTCCTTCACTCTCCCAATTAGATGAGTCAACCAGGCCTCATCCCCAGCTCTGCCAACCCGCACACATTGTTCCGTTGTCTCTCCTCCCTTTTACCGACCTTATTGCCTTGTCTATTTTCCCTGCTCATCCAAGAATTCCATGAGGGCAAAAACCTTGTTTGTTCTCTCCCCTTAACTGCTGTGTCCTCTGTGTCTTGCACGGTGCCTGGAATATAGTAGGAGCTCAGTAAATAGGTGTTCAATGAATAAATGGCCCTCTTTTTTTCTGTCACTGTCCATCACAGGCTTTCCTAGTTAGTACTCTCTAGGTTATTCAATGATATTCTCCCCAGTCATTACCATGGTCTCCCACCTACTCTCCTGACTTCCATTCTCCCGTCTCTCTAGTCCATCCTCCTCACTGCTACCTGAGCTACTACCCTAAAGTGAAATTTGGATTGTGTCTTTAAAAAAAAAAAGTTTGAGGCTGGGCACAGTGGCACACACCTGTAATCCTAGCAATTTGGGATGCCGAGGCAGGAGGATTGGTTGAGCCAGGAGTTCGAGACCAGCCTAGGCAACATAGTGAGAACTTGTCTCTACAAAAAATAAAAAAATTTTCTGGACATAGTGGCATGTGCCTGTAATCCTAGCTACTTGGGAGACTGAAGCAGGATTGCCTGAACCTGGGAGGTCAAGGCTGCAGTGAGCCTTTATCATGCCACTGTATTCCAGTCGGGGTGACTGAGTGAGACCCCAACTAAAACAAACAAACTTTGTATCTCAAATATCATGTAATAAAATTCAAACTGCTTTGCTGCTGTCCTAGAACCCCTATGAATTGGCTGTGACCTATCTGTCTAGTTTCATCTACTCTCTTCACATATTCTGAACTCCAATCATGGCAGACTTCCCACAGATTCTCAGATATGCTCCCACCCTGGTTATTGTTACAACCAGGAATACACTTCTCCTTCTTCTCTGCCTGTCAACACAGGGCTCACTCTGTGTCACCTGCTTGAGTCCCAGAATTCTGTTCCTTATCCTCTGTTTCCATCACCTAGTGGTCCTCAAAGTGTGGTCTCTGACCAATAACGAACTTGTTCAATATGGGAATTCTCACCCATACAGACTTACTCAAAACCTCTGGGGGTAGGGCAACTAGGTGACTCTATTGCACACTCAAGTTTGAGAGTCACTGCCATAGCTTATTGTTATGTTTCTAGTTTAGGATTTTAGACCACATGAAGTTCTGGCTCGTTGTTTATTTGTTAGTATCCCTTAAGCGAATGTAGAAAGCCTGAAGGCAACACCCAGATCTATTCAGTTTCATCTTCACTAGTGAAATAAGGTGGCAATGAAGCAGCAGTGTGCTGGGTGGCCAGTGCTTCTCTCTCTATTCCTAACATAACTTAAGATTTCTTCCTCTCAGATAAATTTCTTTTATTTATTTATTTGGAAAGGAAGAGATGTGATATGATATATATCACAACAATAATTAATTCACCTGCAATGAGCTCAGTGATGAATCCTGAATTTGAAACTCAGGAACCTGAGGAGAAGTGTGCTAAGCAGAGACTGATTTGTGGACCTACTTGCCCAGTTAGGATTTAGGATTTACAACAGTGCTTCTCAGACTTTAATGTAAACATAAATCACCTGGGAATCTTTTAAAAATAGTTCTTTGGTTCTGTAGATTTGTGGAGGACTCTGAGAGTCTGAATTTCTCACAAGCTCCCGGACAATGTTGATATTGTTGGTCTGAGTGGACCCCAGAGGAAATTTTATAAACGACTTATCTTTCTGCAAACCAACTTTGTAGCTTCTTTTGGCACAGGAGGATTTAGTGCATTCTTTGTTGCGTTTGTATTCGTGCATGGGTCAGAGGCCCTGCCGATGGTTCTCAGCTCTGACTGCACTCTTGAACCACCTGGAGGTGCTTTAAAGAAATAGCAATGATTATCTGTAGAGGTGAGGCCTCACCTTGTTGCCTAGACTGGTCTCCAACTCCTGGGCTCAAGTGAGCCTCCTGCCCTGCCCACCCAAATGCAGGGCTGACAGGCGTAAGCCACTGTACCCAGTCAAAAAATTAAGCCGGGCTCAGTGGCTCAGCCTGTAATCCCGCGCCTTTGGGAGGCTGAGGTGAGTGGATTGCCTGAGCCCGCGGGTTCGAGACCTGCCTGGGCAGCGAGACCTCATCTCTACAATAAATAAAAAACCAGTGGGGCGTGGTAGTGCGCGCCTGTAATTCCGGCTACTCGGAAGGCTGAGGTGGAAGGATCACCAGAGCCCAGTGGGTCGAGGCTGCGGTGGCCAGAGACTCCAACTCAAAAAAAAAAAAAATTAGCCAGGCATGGTGGTGCAATCTTGTAATCCCAGCTGCTTGGGAAACTGAGGTGAAAGAATTGCCTGAGCCAAGGAGCTGGAGGCTGAAGTGAGCCAAGATAGTGCCACTGCATTGCAGCCTGGGCGACAGAGTGAGTTCTTGCCTCAAAAAACAAAAATAAAAACAAAAACAAACAGACCGGGCTTGGTGGCTCAGCCTGTAATCCCACCACTTTGGAAGACCAACGTGAGTGAATTGCCTGAGCCTGCGGATTCGAGACCAGCCCAGGCAACTTGGTGAGACCTCGTCTCTACAAATAAAATATTAGCTGGCTATGGTAGTGCACGCCTGTAGTTCTGGCTACTTGGAAGTCTGAGGTGGAAGGATCACCTGACCAGCAGGTCGATGCTGGAGTGACCATAAGCGTGCCATTGCACTCCAGCCTGGGCAGCGGAGTGAGACTCCAACTCAAAAAAAAAAAAGTCAAACAAATAGATATAAAGAACCAGCGATGCATAGGCTTCTAGTCTCTTAGAGTTGAGTTTAATGAACCACTGACTAGACAATGAAGTGAAACAGGTACATCAATTCCTGTCATAGTTTGCACAGTAGATCTATGACAAAGATGTCTTTGGGAAGTTTATCATCTAAATGATAAGGTGGTATAATGCATATGAAGAAAGATTTAACATGGAAATTATTATTAAAAGGAAAAACGGAACGCAAATCTTTATTTTGACATAAAATATGAAAAACCATCTACTTCTTAAGGTGGAAATCAAAGAATAGGCCTGTTCATGGAAACACTCCTCTGGAAACACTCCCGTATCTAAGGAAGTTGTTATTTGGAAAAAGAGTAGAAACTCTCGCCTAGTAACCTAATGATGAGGTAAGCCATCCTTATTCCTGTAGTAATGGCACATTTTCCAAATTATGCTGTAGTCAGTTGGATTATTGTTCCAATTCTTTTTATTCTCTTGCATGTTACAGAATTATAGAACATTCATCAAAGAAATGCAAATTAAAGCCACACCGAGATACCACCTCACTCCAGTCAGGATGGCCATCATCAAGAACTCAAAAAACAACAGATGCTGGAGAGGATGCCGCAAAAAAGGAACACTTCTACACTGTTGGGGAGTGTAAACTCATACAACCTCTGTGGAAAACAGTTTGGCGATTCCTAAAAGATCTAAAAATCGACCTCCCATACGACCCTGCAATCACCCTACTGGGAATATACCCTGAAGAACTCAAATCACTCTATGAAAAAGATATCTGCACACACATGTTTATTGCAACATTATTCACAATAGCAAAAACATGGAAACAAACTGTGCTGCCCATCGAAAGAGGACTGGATTAAAAAAATGTGGTACATTTACAAGATAGAATATTATGCAGCCATAAACAACAAAATTATGAACTTCATAGCAACTTGGAGGGACTTAAAGGCTTTAACACTGAGTGATCAACCACAGTAACAAAGAACCGAGTATCACATGTTCTTCCTCATAAGCAGACCCTGAACAACTCTCGTGATACTATAAGAAAATACTATAAGAAGGTACTGGCAGTAGTGGGAAACTGCCAGGGGAGCAGGGGACACACCTCATCAATAAGGGTACCTGCATAATGAACATTTGTATACCTAACCCTGAATTGTACCCCACATACTTAAAATTTTAAAAAGAATTATAGGACATCCAAGCCCTTGCTAAGTGACTTTGCAGTGCCTTCCACAGAGTAGGGAGAGTAGATTTCTGTGTCTCATTTATCTCAGGGTGGGATAATGGAAGTCATAACACAAACAGAGGCTTTAAGTGTTCTTGAATGATTTTGCTTGACTTCTTGTACTGCTGCAATTCCACAGTAAGTTCATACCCAGGGTAGCAGAGGTTCTGATTCAAAAGATCTGGGTGCAACTGATGCATCTGCATTTGATAAATATTAAACACATAATTTGCAGGCCTCCTGGTTTAAAGGACTAGAAAGTAAAACATAACATAGATGCATTTTTGTCCAATACTTTTAAGTTCCCTTCATCAATTAAACATCTAGAATTCACCTTCTCATCTGATAATTACTATGATGGAGTTGTCACTGTTTAATTATTAAATAAGGGTGTTGTGGTGAGTTTTTTTTATGAAGTCAAAGTATTCCATTTAAAGACTTTATTTTGAGAATGAAATGTTTTCTTTTTTGCTTTTGTTGTTATTTGTTTAAATCATTATTTCTTTTATGGAATAGTGGTGATAATTGGCTAGCTATTTTTTTCTTACTTGGGAAAATTGAAGGTTGGAAATCTTATGTCTGTTCCTAATGTTTGTGGGATACAGGGATGAGTGCAGAATTTTTACAATATAAGGATCCAGAAGCTAGGGAACCACCTTTACAATCTATTAACTTCATTCAGCATGGATCAGTTATACATAGAAGAAGAATTTTAGATGATGATTAAACCAACCTGTAGTTAAGGGTCTTTCTCAGTATCTGATAGCATAAGTAAAATACACCTTAAAGGAAACCCATACTAATTCGATGCTATACTTCAGGGCCATATTTTGCCATCAGTTTTTGCTATGGATTACATCTCAAGTTAGTGAAACTTCTCTGCATAAATCAAAGATGGATAAATAGATTTTAGCTAAGCAAATGCAGTGTTTACAGCAAATCCCACATAATCATATAAAAATGTCAAAATCACTCTTCCTAATAGTTAGTGTTATGAGGTGTTCGAAAATGATAAGCTGTTAATTCCTCTTTCTGGGATTTCTAGCTGACTGTCAAAATAATGGTAATAGCACCTGATATATTTTCAATATTAAAAAAAAAAGATTGGCAACAACTTCACAGATAGGCAGTACTGCAAAATTGAGACAAATTGTACCAGTTGTCCCTGAATAGATTGCCCTGTTTATTGCTTGGAGGGGCATTAACTCCCTCAAACCCATGAGGCAGCTGTGATATGGCAGAAAGCACATTGCCCAGGAACAGGCAAGACCTGGTTCAGGCCTGGTTTTGTCTCTGGCCACCCATGTGAACTTGGACAAGTTGTCTGATCTTTCTGGGCCTCAGTTTATCTATAAGGAAGGGTTTAGATTAGGTAGATTTAAGTATTTTACAATATCTGAAATTCTATAATATGATTTACATTCATCTAGAAACATCTTTGGATGAAGGGGAGAAAGTGAGATGAGTTTGGCCAAGTTATTCCTCACCACTTCCTTGGTAAGGCAACATGGCGGCAAGTGAGGAAATAAAGCCACAGAAGGGTTAATTAATTACCTTGTCCCAAATCTCACAAAAACTTTACACTTGTTCCTTTCAATCTAGAACTTAAATATATATATATATATGTGTGTGTGTTTCCTAAAGAGTAGATTCTAGATTTTAATCTAAGCAGATATTAAAATTATTTTAACCTTTTTCACATATGTATTATTAAATTCAAGAGAGTTTTTTTTGTTAATTTGTTAAAAACACTTTATAGAATTGAGGACTCCAGAAAACATCATGCTGACTTTGTATTCTTGCTGGAACAAGAAGAAGGGAAACTGCACTAATCACAGAATTGAGATAGTTGAATTCCTTTCTTTCTTTCTTTTTATTTTTATTTTATTTTATTTTATTTTTGGGGGTGGGGGTTGGAGTCTCACTCTGTCGCCCAGACTGGAGTGCAGTGGCTGCTCCCGGCCACCGCAGCCTCGACCTGCTGGGCTCCGGCGATCCTTCCGCCTCAACCTTCCAAGTAGCCGGAATTACAGGCGTGCGCTACCACGCCCGGCTGATTTTTTGATTTATTGTAGAGATGAGGTCTCGCGCCCGGGTGGGTCTCGAACCCGCGGGCTCAGGCAATCCACTCACCTCAGCCTCCCGAAGCCGCGGGATTACAGGCTGAGCCACCGAGCCTGGCTTATTTTTATTTTTTGAGTTGGAGTCTCACCCCATTGCCCAGGCTGGAGTGCAATGGCACACTCACAGCCACCCCAGCATCGACTTACTTGGGTTCCGGCGATCCTTCCGCCTCAGCCTTCCAAGTAGTTGAAACTACAGGCATGCACTACCACACCTGGCTGATTTTTTGATTTATTGTAGAGACAAGGTCTTACCATGTTGCCCAGGTTGTTCTCGAACTCGCGGGCTCAGGCAATCCTCTCATTTCAGCCCCCCAAAGTACTGGGATTACAGGTTTGAGTCACTGTGCCTGGCCAGCAGTTGAATTTCTTTTTTTTTTTCCTCCCCTCCTCCCCCCCGCCCAGCAGTTGAATTTCTAAAGAATTTTTCAAGTCTGAATGCACGCCAATGTAATGACTTAGAATCACTAGGCACCCCAGACACAATCTGTACTCACTCACCAACTCTTCTATGCAAGCATTTACCAAGCACTGGGAAAGAAAGATTAGGGTCAGGATAAACACTGAGAGATGCCCCTTATTTGGCTCTGCAGAAGTCTGAGAATCATGTTCCAGTTCTTCTGCTGTCTACGACTGCGGGAGGCACAGGCTATTTGCTGGAGAAACGTCCCAGAGCACAGGCACAAACACAGAAGCCTAGGGAGCTGAGTATATCATCCAGACATTGGGGGCTTTACACCGTGTAAGTCAAAAGCTGCATGGAGATGAGTAAGGTAGGAGAAGATGGAGAAAGACACATCCCGAGGTACAGCTGTGTCAGGCTGTTGCAGGTGAAGGGCAGAGCAGGAGAACTGAGGCAAATCTTCCAATTTAAGATACATTTTTTATTTACAATTAAAATTAATTATATCTGGCTAGGTGAGGTGGCTCACGCCTATAATCTCAGCACTTTGGGAGTCCGAGGTGAGAGGATTGCCTGAGCCCACGGGTTCGAGACCAGCCTGGACCACATGGCGAGACCTCATCTCTACAATAAATCAAAAAATTAGCCGGGTGTGGTAGTGCATGCCTGTAATTCCCGCTACTTGGAAGGCTGAGGCGGAAGGATCATCTGAGCCCAGCAGGTCGAGGCTGAGGTGGCTGGGAGTGTACCACTGCACTTCACTCTGGGTGACAGAGTGAGACTCCAACTCAAAACCAAAACAAAACAAAAATGAATTATATCTAAACATGCAATACCCTGATTTTAAAAGTCTTTAAATGTTCTCTTTAAAAGATACACAAAGACCAATTAAATAAGTTGGAAAATGGCACCCTTTGCCATTCCCCCACCCCATGAGCGGGTGTGCACAAACATGCTCAAGCCAAAGAGATTAGAACATAACCTTTTCTCCCATCATTTTTTGTACATATCATCAGCATATAGGAATTTTCTCAGCTCTGTAAAGCGTTGCCCAGATGAAAACCTGCTGTCCTCAGTTTTTAGATGAGGAGATTGAAGCACAGAAGTGTTAATTGATTTTCTCAAGGACTCACAGAAAATTACAATTAAGGCTGGGATTAGACTCCAGTTTTCCTGACTGTGATCCTTTGCTTTTACAAAGCGGCTTTTCTTTCACAGTGTCAGTTTAGATGACCCATTCTTTCAAAGGGCTTGGGGACTCTTAGGAAATACGTCATGATCACAGCATCCCTGGACATGGGCACAGGTGGCAATCCCCGGTGACAGATGATGGGTTTTGAAAAGGAAGTTGGGGAGATTAGAGCCTAAATTTACAGGAAAATAAACTAAGGCGTGAAGATAGCCTAGGCCGTTCATAACACTCTCTCCAGTGCTTTGGCACTGGGATTCCATTTTCCCCTAGAGCTGGCCACTCCAAATGACCATGAAACA
The DNA here is from genome assembly GCF_000164805.1 of Carlito syrichta. Classification (NCBI taxonomy): domain Eukaryota; kingdom Metazoa; phylum Chordata; class Mammalia; order Primates; family Tarsiidae; genus Carlito; species Carlito syrichta. The sequence continues at coordinate 1,446,659 of NW_007260458.1, forward strand.
CTTGTTTTTAATCTAGCTCTGCCCCTGGGACTCATATCCAAGGGCATAAAGACCTTGTTTCTTCTGTTTTGATTTTGTTTTCTTAGTAAAAGCAGATTTTAGTGTGGTTTGTTAGAATTCCTTTGAACGGCACTGCACAAAACATATTCAAACAAGTTTCCCCAGCCCTAATTAGAATATTGTTTTATTACACTGCACATTTCCTAAATCTCACACTAATTAAATGTATATTGTACTTCATTATTGCCAACAAAAACTATCTGTGCTCAAGATTTATGGTTGTGTACTGCGGTGGTTGACAACTGTATCAGCATTTCAATTGCAAATGCATTTCAGAGGTTTAGAGCTTATCTGGAAAATTAATTGCATCTGAAAACCTGGCACAGCCTGTTCTTACACAGACCAGCCTTGGGCCCCCCTGTAGCTCCCGGCTCCTTTTTCTGGAACAGCTGCCAGGGGAGTGGATTGAGGAGTGAAAGAGGGGGAAGGAAAAGGGGGATAGAGAGGGCAGAGCGGAATGCTATCCTGTTCTCAGAGCCTTCCCACCAATCACTGGAATCTATCTGGAGGGAAAGAGAACGTTCCTCTCTGCCTAATGAACATGGTGAATGGACCCAGCACTCCATTAGCAAACCAACCAGGTGTTGGCTGCTGTCAACACTGGTATCCTTTTTTCTTTGTTTTCTTATTTTTAAAGCAGAGATTTCAGGGTGCAGTTTGTTTTTAGTTGATCTCAGCTGTGGAGTTTCAAGAGCTGTGTGTATTTGCTGGCTTAGCAACAGGTGGATGACCCTTGAAGGCAATTGGACTTTTTCCTACCAGCTCATCCCCTAAACGTCCCAAAGGGAAGGCGAGGGACATTAATCGACAGTGACTCTGGCTAGTGGCCTTGCAACTCAGGTAGGTGACATTTCTGCTTTGTGAGTTTTTATTGAATTCTGCCCAGCAGCATAAAAGAGCAGTTTTCCAAAAAAGAAAAAACAGGACTTTGCCTATATTTCTTTTCTTTTTCCTTCCTTCCTTCCCACCCTCCTACTTTTCTTTCTTTCTTTTTAATCTGGAAGGTCCAGATAGGAGACTAGGAGCTCTTTTGGCTTATCCTGAACATTGAAAAGCAAAGAATCCCCACTGAGTTCAGGGGTCATTTGGTTGTAAAGAGCAGAAACCACCACACACCCGCTTAAATAAATGGAACCTAAGAGCTAGAACCTGGTAAGAGTTTGCAGTTGTAAACTGGGAAGTCTTCAGCAACCAAGATTCTTGTTTTTTTCTCTCCCCGCTCTTCCTCTCTCTTCCTCTCTCTCCCCTCTTCTCCCCTTCCTCCCCTCTCCCCCTCTCTCTTCCTCTCTCTCTCCATCCCCCTCCCCCTCTCCCTTCCCTACATTCTCCCTCCCTGTCTTCTCTCCCTGTCTCTCTTCTCTCCTACTTCTCTCATCTCTCCCCTCTCCCACACTTGCTTCTTCCCTGTCTCTCCAGTGTATTTCATTTCTACCTCTTTTAGGGCATCTGCTGTACCCTCTACTTGTCACTACAGCCAGGTCCTCTTACTTGTCCATCCATCCACACAGTCCCCAAACTATCCCAGCCTTGAGAGTCTATGACTCTCCAGTTCCAGTGACCACTACTAACTACCACAGCTTTGTAGTCTTTAAGTTAATAAGAGAGAGGCTCTAATTGACTCAGCTTGGAACAGATATCCAGCCCATGTTGAATCAGTTTTGATGGCCATGGTGGCTTCATGACCACTAGATACATTACTTTTGCAGTCTATGAGAGCAGCATTTCCAAAAAGAGGGTGTTGGCTGGGCATAGGCACTCATCCCAATGGTGATATATAGGACCTATAACTTTGCATATATACATAAATATATGTGTGTGTTTGTATATGTAAATGCTTAATGATAAGCATCACCATTTGTGAAAGATGGCTAATGCAAAATAGTTTGCTTCAATGATTCTTAAGCATTAGAGGACATAAATACCCTTGCGAAAGCTTATTAAAAATGCAGATGCCAGGGCTTCCTTCAGAGATCCTGATTGAATGGGATAGCAAACAGGAATCTGTACTGCTTAATAAGTCCTTCAGGTGAGTCCAATGAACATGGTCTACATACCTCCTTTTGAGAAACACTGGTTTCTCAACTGAGTCTTAACATGTGTTCAGGTGTAACAAGTGTTCAGTGGTGAAGATTTTCTTTGATGATACTTAGTTGCAGTAGTGAACAATTGCTAGAACAGGTAAGGTAGCAACAATGAACTGTTACTTACACATCTAAGCTTCCACTGGGATTTAGTGATATGCATGTATAAACAGTTCAGGGGCCTATTCGGAGAACCCCCAAGTGTTTTTGCTTCACTAGATGTAGTTCCTGTCTCAAAAATAGAAGGTAAGTTAATTATGAAATAACATAGTCATACCAATAATGCCATAGCAGTCAGCACTACAGTGAAACATGCCAGGATTGATTCCATTAGCTTGCCTGGGAGGATTGATTCTAATCTGTCAGGAGTGACATGAAAGAAGTTTCAGTGCTATTAGTCCTACCTCACAGGAGCATCATCGCAGAAGATAATTTAATTTATTTCGCCTTTGTTTCCAGGGTTTCATACCTTGCTGAAAATGCTAATTTTAAAGAGCACAGATTTGTAGTTTTTCATCTCCAAAGTTAAAAAATACACTTGCATTTGCAGTTTCATTGCAGAGTCATTTTAGGCTTGCTGTTGGGGCAAATACCTACTTTGGAGCCTAGGGTTCAGCATGCTTTATTGGGTGGAAAAAACAAAGCAGTTGAAGAAGAATGAAATTAAAAAGAAATTAAGACATGAGTGTTGTGGTGTCTGTACATCATCATCTTTCCACATGAAGCACAGAGGGTGGTTTTCTAGGCATGCACAGGCGCGTGGCACCTGTGTTCATTTAAATGATTACGCATTCAACCCAATTTGAATGTGCGATGTGCAATCATTTGAATCGCTCATTGTACATTAAAATAAACTGACACAAACACAACTCGTTCTCTGCTGCTTTTGAGAAACTAAGTAAATTAAATGAGATGAAGGTGATGCTGGGGTGAAGATTTGACATACAAAAGAGTCAGAAAATTCAGAATTTGGTTTTAGACCATGATCAAGTAAGTCTCAGCCCTGGTGTGCAATTAGAAAAGCAACAAAAGGAAAGACAATGTCTACTTCCTGCCTTGGCCCACCACACCTGCTACTCCTAGACCACTAGTTTCACACTGAGCTTTGGATACTAGCCCAAGGGACCACATAGCATAAAAGGAAACAGGAGTGAAAAAAAAAAAAGGCAAATAAGAAGAGAGAATGTAGTCCTCAGGGAAGTACTTGTGTTTCCTGGCTTTCTCAATATGATTGTCTATGGTTACTGTTTGCTCTTTTTCTTTTTTTAATGGCTAATGATTTCTACAGCCCACTTGTAAGGGCTCTGACCCCATCAATCCACTAAAGCTGTGTTTTTCAGAATTTATCATCTTTCCAAATCTAGATGTTCTGTCTTTTGCAACATGTCAATGTTTGAAGAGGATGATTTCCCCTCTCCTTCCTGAAACACTGTCTTCTCTTGACTTCCAAGATAACACACTCTTCCAGAAATTTTTTCCCTCCTTTCCATGTGGTGTTTTTTCTGAGTCTTACCTCCTCTTTCTTTGATCCGTGTTTAAATGATTGGCAAATGCTAGCACTTGGTTTTGGATGGGCTTATTTTCTCTCTTTTGGGGGCTCGCGTCTAGTCTTACACATGTACGCAGATGAATCCGAATTTATACATCTAGGGCTAATGGCATTTCTGAACTCCATTTTTATATATTCAATGTTTACAAAGACCTGAAACTTAACATGGTGAAAATAGAACTCTTAATTTTATGCTGATCTCTTCTACTTAACAACATCATCTTCATCCGCCTAATTGGATGATTCCAAGTAAGAATAATGGATTATTCTTGACCCCTCTCTTTCTCTCTCTTCATCCCACATCCAATCCACTAGCAAGTCCGTTCAAGACCACATCCAAGATGTTTCTCAAACCTGACAGGTGCCATTATCCCTCACCTTGGTGATTTTGATAAACAACAGGTTTCTCTACTTCTAGTAGTAGCCAGAATGTTCTTTTCCTCCAATTTTCTTGATCTTTACTGACCCTTGTCAATCCATTATCATATTTTACTTGACTGCTACAATTATCTTTTAGCTGATCTCCTAACTGAGCAACCAAAGGTGTCTTCTAAAAAATACAAATCAGATTTGACATTTCTTATGGGAGCTTCCTATTACATTTAGAACAAAATTCAAAATTATCATGCCCTACAAAGACTCAAAAAGACCTAGTCCCAAATTCTATGACCACATTTTTACAATTCTTAATCTCACAAAATATTCTTTAAAAATTTTAAATTAGATTTTGTTGTTTCTCAGATTAAAAATCATCTAACTCCATGGCCAGGCTCGGTGGCTCAGTTTGTAATCCCGGCACTTTGGGAGACTGAGGCGGGTGGATGGCCTCAGCCAGCAGGTTTGAGACCAGTTCAGGCAACCTGGCGAGACCTCGTCTCTATAATAAAATAAAAATAGCTAGGTGTGGTAGTGCATAGTTCTAACTACATGGAAGGTTGAGGCGGAAGGATCGCTGGAGCCCAGAAGGTTGGTGCTGGGGTGGCCGTAAGCGTGCATGCCACTGCAAAGGAGTGAGAATCCAACTCAAAAAAAAAATTTCATCTAAGTCCAGTAACCCTTACCACTTTGTACAGTGTTATGTCTGTTAAGAATATTTTTGGCTGCAAGTGATGGAAAACCCAACTAATGGGGCCTTAAATTAAAAGGAGCTCATTTCTCTCACAGAACAAGATCTTCTGAGTACACAGTTAGTGGTATCGGTGTAGCTGTTTAATGATTCCATGAAATACTCAGTTTATTTTTTCTCTTAGCATGTTGGCACTTCACTGTGTGCTTGTTGCCTTGTGATCCCAAGATAGTTCTTACAGCTCCAGACATCACATCTGCATCATCTGTGTTCAAGATGAAGAAAAACATAGAAGAGATAAGAGCAAACTCATTTGTGTGCTAGGGCATTTTCACTTATCATTTCTTCCAGCTGGAATGTATTTTCCCGGATTTTCATGGGGTTTGCCCCTTGAAACTATTCAGGTCACAGCACAAATGGCATCTCAAAGAAATGAGTTACTAATCCAAAGTAGCACCTCCTTGTTGTTCCCCATCACTATCCATTTTTTATTTTTCTTATAGAAATCTGTAGTCATTTGCTAGGGCTGTTGTAATAAAGTATCACAACTGGGTGACTCAAATAGCTGAAATGTATTGTTCACTTTCTAAAGTCTATAAGTCTGAGATCCAGATGTTGGAAGGGCTGCTACCTTATGAGGGCTGTGAAGGAAGGCTGTGTCCCAGGCTTCTCTTCTTGGCTTGTAGAGGGTCATTGTCTCCCTGTGTGAGTTTGCCTTCTTTTTGTAAGTTTATGTGTCCAAATTTTCTCACCTTATAACAATACCAGTCATATTTGACCCTACCTAATGACCTCACTTGGAGGGTACAATTCAACCCATAACAAATGTAGTAAGTATGTGCTGAACAAATGGATGGATTTTAATCATGGCCACCATTGACTGAGTGTTTACAATGTGCCAAGTGCCACATGAAACACTTTATCCTGTCTCCTTTAATTCTCATAATGACCCAATGAAGTAGTTACTATGTGTATTCGCTTGTACAAATGAGGAGACCATAGCTAGAGGTATAGTGAGTAGCGTAGATTGCAGAGCACAGGATAGTATACTGAAGGCAGGAGAGAAAGTAAAAGAAGGATGTCTCCAGCAAAATAGGAAAAAGTCCTTTGAGGCATCTTTATTATCTTTGATTGATCATATTGAATCGTGACTAGACAAGAAGATTTAAGTAGAGAGTTTTGGCAGGAGTTGACAAACTTTTCTGTAAAGGGCCAGACAGTACATATTTTAGGCATCCAAGTCACATGCTCTATGTCATGACTACTCAACTCTGCCATTGTAGTGTGGAAGCAGCCATAGATAAAGATGACTGTGACTATGTTCCAGTAAAACTTTAAGGGCATACCTCAGAGCTATTGCAGGTTCAGTTCCAGACCACCACAATAAAACATATTGCAATAAAGCAAGTCATACAAAGTTTTTGGTGTCTCAGTGCATATGCAAGTTATGTGAGTACTGTACTGTAATCTATTAAGTGTACAATAGCATTGTGTCAATATTGTGCTAACTTTATTTTTAAAATACTTTATTGACAAAAATCGCTGACAATCATCTGAGCCTTAAACAAGTCATAATCTTGATGTTGGTGGAGGGTCTTGCCCCACACTGTAGATGGCTACTGACTGTCAAGGGTGGTAGTTACTGAAGGCTGGGGTGACTATGGCAGTTTCTGAAAATAAGGCAAAGAAGTTTGTCACATCAATGGACTCTTTTATTCATGAACTATTTCTTTATTTTTATTTTTGAATTTGAAAGATATGGTGTATACTTCAATATTAGGTATACAAGTGGTTATCATACAGGTAAAGTTTGGGCCTCCCTTTGGTCTCTACTTAACCTGGTTTGAGATCAGGTACCCAGGTACCCTTATTAATGTTATAAGCCCTCCCTCCCCTGGCAGTATCCCACTACTGTCAATTTCTTTCTTATGAGTGAGAACATATGGTACTCAGTTCTTTGCTTTTGTGATAGACCCCTGAGTATGATAGACTCTAAGTCCATTCAAGTTGCTGCGAAGTCCATATGTTTGTCCTTATTAATGACTGCATAATATGCCATCATGTATACATGCCACATGTTTTTTTCATCCAGTCCATTTCTGAGGGACAGCATAGTTGGTTCCATGTTTTTGCTACTGTGAATAGTGCTGCAATAAACATGTCTGCACAGTTATCTTTTTTGTAGAATGATTTGAGTTCCTCTGGGTATATTTCCAGTAGGGGGTTGCTGGGTCATATGGAAGGTCAATTTCTTGTTCTTTTAGAAATCACCACACTGTTTTCCATAGATGTTGAACTAGTATGCATTCCAACCAGCAGTGTAGAAGCGTTCCCTCTTCTCTGCATACTTGACAGCGTCTGTTGTTTGTTGTTTTATTAATAATGACCATTCTTACTGTGGTTAGGTGTAGTTTTGATATGCATTTCTCTGATGATTAGTGAGGCTGAGCACTTTTTCATTTGTCTGTTGGCTGCCCAAATGCCTTCTTATGAAAAGTGTCTATTCGTGTCTTTTGCCCACTTTTAAATGTAGCTGTTTGTTTTTTTCTTTTTGGCATGTTGAAGTTCCTTATAGATTCTGGATATCAGGCCTTTGTCACATATACAGTTGGCAAATACTTTTTCCCATTCTGTGGGCTGTCTCCCTGCTCTCTTGATGGTTTCTTTTGCTTTGCAGAAGTTTTTCAGTTTAGTGAGGTCCCACTTGTCTCTTATCTCTTATGGCATGAACATCTGGGGTTTTAAGCAGGAATTGGTTGCCTATTCCGATTCCCATAAGGGTCTTATAGTTTGAAATTTTACATTTAGGTCTTTGATCCATTTAAAGTTGATTTTTGTGTATGGTGATAGGTAGGGGTCCTGTTTCAATCTTCTACATGTGGTCACTCAGTTTTCCTAGCACCATTTGCTGAATAGGTTCTCCTCTCCCCGGTGGTTGTTGGTGGAGCCTTTGTTGAAGGTGAGTTGGTTGAGAAATTGAAGTTTTGCTTCCAGAATCTCTATCCTGTTCCATTAGTCTATATGCTTGTTTTTGTACCAATACCAGGCTGTTTTGATTATTGTAGCATTATAGTAAAGTTTAAAGTCTGGAAGTGTGATACCTCCTGCTTAGTTTCTTTCACTGATGATTAGTTTCTTTTGCTGATGATTAGTTTTGGCTATTCATGGTCGTTTATATTTCCACATGAATTTTTGTATTGTCATTTCCAGATCTGAGAAGAATGATGTTAGTAATTTAATGGGTATTGCATCGAATCTATAGCTTGCCTTTGGTAGGATGGACATCTTAACAATGTTGATTTTTCCTATCCATGAGCATGGAATATTTTTCCATTTGTTTGTGTCTTCTTTGATTTCTTTGAGCAGTGTTTTTAGCTTTGTTCTAAAGGTCTTTCACTTTTCTGGTATACCATAGGACTATGGTATTTCAGGTTTTCGTGACTATGTGGGATTGTTTTTTATTTGTTTCTCAGCCTGTTTGTTGTTGGTGTTTAAGAATGCGACAGTCTTTTGCATATTTGTTTTATACCCTGAGACTTTGCAAAATCCTTTATCAGTGCAAGGAGGTTTTGACAGATTCTTTTGGAATTTTGAGGTATAGGATCATATTATCAGCAAAGAGGGATAACTTGACTTTCTTTTTTCCTATTTGGATACCCCTGATTTTCTTTTCTTGTCTAATTTCTCTAGCTAGGATTTCCAACACAATGTTGAACAAGAGGGGTGAGAGTGGGCAGCCTTGTCTTATTTCAGTTTTCAGGGGACATGCTTCCAGTTTCTGGTCATTTAGCAATATACTGGCTGTGGGTTTATTGTAGGTGGCACTTACTATGTTGAGGTATGTTCCTTCTGTGCCTAGTTGTTCACGTGTTTTATAAGAAGGGATGCTGGATTTTATCAAAAGTTTTTTCTGCATCTAATGATATAATCGTTTTGTTCTTGTTTTTACATCTGTGGGTGTATTTAATTACATTTATAATCTTGCAGATGTTGAACCAGTCCTGCATCCTTGGGAAGAAGCCTATTTAGTCATAGTACATGATTTTGAGATTTGTTGTTGGATCCAGTTTACTAGAATCTTATTGAGAATTTTTGCATATATGTTCATCAGGAATATTGGCCTTTAGTTCTCTTTTTTTGTTGGCTATTTGCCCAGTTTGGGTATCAGTGTGATATTAGCTTCATAAAATGTTTTGGGGAGACTTCTGTCTTTCTTGAGTGCCTGTAATACTTTCAGTAGGATTAGTATCTCTTTGTATGTTTTGTAGATTTCTGTTGGAAAGCTGTCTGATCCAGGGTTTTTTTGTTTTTGTTTTTTGTTTGTTTGTAGGTAGTTTTCTTATGAGTGAATCAATTTCTAGGGTTATAATTGGTCTATTTAGTGCCTCAATGTCTTCTTGTATCACCGTTGGGAGTTTATGTGATGTCAGAATTCCTTATGTGATGTCCAGAATTAATTTAGGTTATTGAGTTTGTTTCCAAACAAGTACATATAGTAATCTCTGATAATCTTTTGTATTTCTTTGGGGTCTGTTGTGGTTTGGTCTTTTGCATATCTGATTATGTTTATTCAGGCTTTTTTTTCTCTTTTTCTTGGTCATTCAAGCACAGGTTCATCAGTCATTTATCTTTCAAAGAACCAGATTTTTATTTTGTTGATTTTTTCCTATGATACTTTTGTTTTCTATGTCCTAAATTTGGGCTTTTACTTTGGTGATCTGGATTCTTCTGCTAAAGTTAGGGTTTTGATGGTCTTGATTTTCCAGTTCCCTTAGGTGATTTGTTAGGCTGTTAATTTGTAATCTTTCCATTTTCTTCATGTAAATTTGCAGAGATATAAATTCCCCTCTTAGAACTGTTTTCATGGCATCCCAGAGGTTTTGGTAAGATGTGTCTTCATTTTCATTTGTTTCTAGGAATCTTTTAATTTCTGTGTTGACCCAGGAGTCATTTAGCATCATGCTGTTTAGTGTCCATGTCTTTGTGGGTTTTGGGGGAATTTTGTTGGTG